>NW_025875857.1:0-2202 GCF_002878395.1 Capsicum annuum
AAGAAAAGATCACAATTTTTTGAAAACAAATATACTATGAGTACAAGTGCGGATCTAGAGGCCTGGGCGGGGTTCTCGAAATCCAGTAAGAATTATAAATGGAGAATCCATTAAGAAATTGTATTATTGGCCTAATGAAGTAGAAAGACTTGTAAAAGTTTTATTGATCTTTTGGTTGTGGGTTATGGTCCCCGCCTCTCTACGAGCATGAAACGTTATTAAAATAAATATTCATAAATCAAAAACAATGGCAATTTTTAGAAATAGTCCATAATTGGATGTAATAACATTGATGGCATGCCCAACTGGTTTCTATACTAATACATCCATAGTCCGAAATCAAATTCATCTAATAATATTGATGTCATGCCCAGTTGGTATCCACACGTGCATGCCAAATATCTTTAGCTCTGAGCCAAAACTTGTGTAGATGACGTTTCAAAGTAAAAGAATTTTGGTAAAATGTATTTTAGATGATTTTATGCACGTTTAGAAAATCAGAAATTAATCTTCTGATTCATAATACTTTCTAACCTATCTTAACCTTTGAATAACAGATCTGAAAGATACTTTAGGACATATATATAGAGAGAGAACATTTTTGTGTATTTAGTTAGTATTACAGATAAAAACATCTCACGATTAACAGCTCATGCACATAATTGTTTTTCATGAATTTAGACGTGTTTCCTTGAGGTTGTCCCATTTACAAAGAAGCCAAAATAAGAAAAGAAAATATTAGAAGTAGAAGACATGGTACGTGTCTTGTAAAATTTGATTCAAAATATTACTTAAATAGAATTTAAAAAAAAAAAAAAAAAATAAATGACAATTACATGCAATATGAAATTTAATATTGAATCTTTGATTTGAACATCACAACAACAACATACAATGCATGTAACTTCATGAGGAGGCCTGGGAGGATTGGATGTATCAGACCTTATCCTCCTATATTATAAAAAAAAAGTTGTTTCAATAGACCTTTGACTAAAGGCAAGTGCCAACTCATGATTGTAGGAAAAGAATTTGCAAAATAGCAAAATACAATATAGCAACACATAACAATACACATAGAAGCACAAGACTATGTAATAACTTAGTAATACTACTAAGATCAGGACAAGGAAGAGCGGTAGTCTGCACCCTCTCTCCCACACATAAAAGAAAACGACACACCTAAGAACATTCTATCTTTATACTCGACCTCCATATCTTCATATCTAAACTTTTTTTGACTTGATTCAATTTTTCACGACCATTGTGTAGCAGAAGAAGTAACAGGAAGTGAAAGCTCGAAAAAAAAAAAATATTGTGTTGTATTTCGTTTGCTCTAAATAGCAAATTTTATAAGGGAAGTTTATTCAAGGTTAATAAAGTTAACTCCTAAAGCTAATAATACCGTGGCATCACCCTTACATGACATCCACATTATCCCCCTTTCGGGGATAATACCCATATCGACAACTACGGTTTCCAACGATGAGCCCTTACACTCAAATGCCTTCTTCAGGTAATCAATTAGCTCTCTTAAGCCCAAATTTTAGTTCCTTCATACTTTCAAAATGATTAATACTTAGAGAAAAGACATCCCCCCCCCCCCCCGAACTTGTCCTCCCAACTCTCTTTAGCACATAAACTTAATTTTTGTTTATTTACCCCCTTAACATCTTTAAAGTGTATTTGTTTCACCCCCTAATGCTGACGTGACATTTTTTTAAAAAGGAGCGCGTTTATTTGTTAAAAAAATTAATTTCAGTAATATTACATTTAAAATATAATTAAAAAATATAAAAATTAAAAAATGGACATTTTTTTCTTCTTTCTTCTTCAAATCATCATCAACAACAACACTCAACTTCCTCCATTAACAACCTCAAATTTTTTTCACTTTCCTCTATTAACAACACCACCCAAGAACAACACTTTCCTTTAATTTTTTTTACTTTCCTCCATTAACACCACCCAAGAACAAACTTGAAAACACTATTAAAGAATTTTCTCCATTAAACACCATCTCAACCTTCAATCCAACTCCTTCAAAATTTAGATAAAAATTAAATTAAATTGATGATTTTGTCTTTGAACCACTTATCATCAATGAACTTTCTTTTGATTTTTACTTTTGAATTTTTTTGTTAATAAGACAATTTGAAAAAATTAATTTTAACTTGATGAAAGTATTTTTGTGTTTGAATAAGA
>NW_025875858.1:0-1454 GCF_002878395.1 Capsicum annuum
TTACTTGAACTCAAGACTTCTTTGGGTAACCACCAAACCCTCTTTAAACCCATTTTTAGCTCTTTAAAATATGTTTTCTTTAAGAAATTAAGGCTGAAACTCTTACTCCGTTATGGCATACATTTATATAGTATTGTCATACCATTGACTTGCAAGTAGAATCTCTAAGCCATAAGATATCATATTATAATCTCTTCTTTCAAAACATAAATTTTAGACCACCATACTTTAAACCAGTCAAGAAGACTCATACTGTAAAACATTTACCAAACTATGCAAAGATCGTTCTTTTCAACGTTTCAACAAACATGTGGTGGTCGTGAAGTTTGTGCCAATTCATGTAGCTCTTTCACTTTATATCTTCAATATTTTTATCATGTAAAACCCCCTCTCTTAAATCCAAAATCATAATCAAGTCATAAACTAAATTCAAGATATTCTTATCATACTTCTTAAAATGAAATCATGTAGTTCATAACACATATAGAAACAAACATCTTAACAACAAGAGATGGATTTTTAATAAACTCATGCTCTCAATTCAACCTTCAATCTCAATTTTGTGCATATATATATATATATATATGAGTATAAACCGGTTTAAGGGGAAAGTCCTCAGGGACAAAATAACAATATCATTAGGAAATTCATGATGCATAACTGAAAACATAAATTCCAAAACCCCTTTATAAATTTCATGATTTTCAATGTTCAGAAATTAATGAAACTATTCCCTTATGCCCATGTAGTTTTAGGAAACTCCCCATGTACCTTAGATTTTTTAAGAGGAAAAGTGGATCCCAGATCTTGCTTAAGTTCATGAAATTCTTGGCTTCCAAGATGACTCTTCATCTATTGGGGAAGGACTAGGGTTTTCGATTTGGGATGATAAGTGTAGTTTTTGATGATATTTCACCCTAAAAAATCTTTAATTTTGTGTTATGGAATAGTTATGATGTAGGAAAAAGACTAAATTGCCCTTCCTAAGGCCAGTTATTTAAAATAATTCATGAACTGGGCACCGACGCATCGATATCACATAAGTTCACTGCTTCATCGAAGTGACCATCGATGCGGCGCGCCGACTTTGCATCGATTAACTGTCTCCAACATCCAAACACACCTCTAACATTGTTAAAAAAATCCAAACCTTCCCCGATACATCCATTTTACTCCTCCAAACATGAAATAACTTAAAACTAACTCTCCGAGGTCGGGAAGGTCAAAAATAAAATCATCAAAGGCTAGGGGTTCAAAATGTGACTAAGTTTTTTTGACACTTAGAAAAAATTTCAGAAGATTGACCCTTCCAAGTATAATACGATGTGATATTTAGTCAAGAAAACCATGGGGTGTTACATTATTCCCCCTTGTGACCATTCGTTCCCGAATGACGACTTAGAATATAGACAAGCACGATTTCAAGAAGACCAAGGAAAATAAAGAAGGATGGA
>NW_025875859.1:0-1266 GCF_002878395.1 Capsicum annuum
AAATATGACAGCGAGGATAAATTTAATATTTAGCAACAAAATTAGATCGGTAAATTTAGCCCTTTTCACTAATAAATATGTTCTCCGTCTGAATTTATTTGACATGCTTTTCTTTCTGATCCGTCCAAAAAACACCATCATCTTTTCTTATTTGACAATAATTTAATAACATAATTCTCATTTTATTCTTAAATCTCGCCTAACAAAAAAAAGTCAACCAAAAAATAGCACAGGAATAACTTTAATAGAGGTATATTAGTAAACATAATAAAATCTTCTCGTAGTTTTTACACTCTTATACCCAATTAAATAATGTTAATCAAGTGGGAGGAAGGGAGTGAAATTGAAAGTGAGGTAGGAGTAATGTCATTTACATTTCTATTTCATCAATAGGAATACTAATTAACCTTGGCGCCGTGAAAATGGAGAAAGAGGGAAAAAGCGACGGCGACGGCGGTGACCGGAGTACAATAATCAAAGTGAATGTTAAGTTCGCCGGGCGATCAATACCTGTGGAAATCTCCGATGAGTCCACCGTGAAACACTTGAAATCTCTCCTTCAACCACTCACTAATGTCCTCCCTCGCGGCCAAAAACTCATCTTCAAAGGTACTCAATACGGCTCATTTTTATTTGTTTGTCTGATTTTGACTGGGATAATACATAAACAGGACCTTTTGACACTAAATTATAATTATGTCCTTTAATTTTGCCGGTGCACAAGTAGAGCAAAGCTGAACAAAAATCACTCCAATTCTGCAACTTACATGAGTGAAACTCAATGGCTCTTATGTGGATTAGTAATTCACTCAGATGCTGCCACCTAATTAAAAACACACATTGTAATTATGACCTTTTAACTTTGTTGGTGCGCAAATAGGCCTTTAACTGCATAAAAGCAGAACAAAAAAATACTTTAATTCTAACTCTGACGCGTGTGGTTTTGAGTGTATACACACATTTTGCCGGGTATGATTGGAGTATTTTTTTTGTTCCTACTTATTCACTGGTAAAATTAAAGGTCATAGTTATAATTTGGTGTCAAGTTAAAATTGTGTGTTTATGTATAATGCCAAAATTAAAAGATTATTGATTCTTGTGGTCTTGAAACATGTCAAACTGGTTATGTGTAAAGTTGAAAATAAGGAGTTGTTAAAATAGAAAGAGTAAAGCATCTAGTAAACCTGAACTATGTCCAAATTTGTTATGACGCACTCCAACTTCACGAGTCCTATTACCCCCCGAACTAAATTTTAAATTTTAGCT
>NW_025875860.1:0-1317 GCF_002878395.1 Capsicum annuum
TTATTAATGTTTTTTCCATTTTCATTTCTTCTCTGTATTTTTCACATATATTCCTATACCATTGTTGCAGAAATTTTATTCTTGCTCCTAGAGTATCCACTATGTTTGCTTCATCCCAACTCTTTATTATTTTTGAACTAAATAGTTCAGGTAATTTACTAAAATATAATCTTCTCACTTCCTTACTTTCTTCTGTATTATATGCTCCCTTAAAGTAGTATTCTTTAAATGCACACGTATATTCATCTATATAGCACATATTACATATTGCTAGTTTTAACATTAAATTTCTACTTGTATCTTTTTCTTTGTTTTGTTTTTGTTCTTCTTCTGTTGACATACTGCTAAATTCATCTCTTATAGTCATTTTATATTTTTCAATATTTCTATAGGTGTTAGTTTAGTTACTGTTGTTCCTTCTGTTTCGTTATCATTTCTTAATACCTTTTTACTATTTTCAGTTAAATTTAAAAACCATATTTTTGCAGTTACTATTATTATTTTTTTTCTATATATTCTGGTTTATCTATTGCATTTATACCATTGTTTAATAATTATTTTGTTATATATCCTATCAATAATTGTATTGTTTTATCTACATCTATTACACAATCTAGGTCTAAGAAGTTATAATTTTTATTAATTATTTGTTTTGGTGTCCATTTGTTATATTCATCCTTCAGGTTATATTTTTTAAACTTATTTTTATAATAATATATAGATTTTCTTATTTCTGATGTACTAGGTATTATATTTTTATCGTCCTTTTTATCAAGAGTGTTTATTTCTGTATTTGTATTTTCTAAGTTTTTTTTATTAATTACTTCTTGTTTTTCATTAATTTTTAATTTTCCTATATTTGTTAAGATTTTTGTATATGTTTCACTATCTTCCAAATCATAGTTATCTGTTTCTTCAGCATCTATTGTATTTATTTCTATTTCATCATTTTCTAATTCTTTATTTCCTAATTTTTCTTTAAAATGATTTATCTCAATTAATAATTTTTGTTCTTTATCTTTTTCTTCTTTTTTCTTTCTGTCTTTTTTCATAAAACTCTTTTAGCATTTGCAGTTCTTTTTCTAATTCAGCAATCCTATTATTTTTAGTTTTTTCTATTTTTCGCATTTCTTCTGTAGTCTATTGTTTTATTTTATCTATTTCTTTTTTCCTGTCTATTTCTTTATTTTCTTTTGCTATTCTTACCATAGCTGTTAATTTATCTTCTAATATTAATTCTTCTTTTTCTAACATTAAATATAAATGTTCGCCTATTTTCTTATATCATCTTTCTAAATTAGAAAATACTATTCTTAT
>NW_025875861.1:0-1003 GCF_002878395.1 Capsicum annuum
GTTACTTTATTTGTTGAAAATGCTTAAGTGCCGGTGACTTTAATAGTGAATTAGTTCATTGGTGCCTTTGTTAGTAGAAAAAGCTTAAGTTTTGGTGACTTTAATAGTGAACTAGTGTTTAGGAGGTGATGTTGTTGGTGACTTTATATGTTGAAAATGCATAAATTTTGGTGACTTTAAAAGTGAACTTTTGTTTAGAAGATGATGTTGTTGGTTAATTTATTTTTTGAAAATGCTTAAGTGCCGGTGACTTTAATAGTGAATTAGTGTTTAGGAGGTGATGGTGTTGGTTACTTTATTTGTTGAAAATGCTTAAGTGTCGATGACTTTATAAGTGAATTTTTGTTTAGAAGGTGATGTTGTTGGTGACTTTATTTGTTGAAAATACGCAAGTGTCGGTGACTTTAATAGTGAATTAGTGTTTAGAAGGTGATGCTATTGGTTACTTTATTTGTTGAAAATGCTTAACTTTTGGTAACTTTAATAGTGAAGTAGTTGCGTTGGTGCCTTTGTTAGTAGAAAAAGCTTAAGTTTTGGTGAGTTTAATAGTGAACTAGTGTTTACGAGGTGATGTTATTGGTGCTTTGTTTGTTGATAATGCTTAAGTGCAAGTGACTTTAATAGTGAATTAGTGTTTAGAAGGTAATATTGTTGGTTACTTTATTTGTTGAAAATGCTTGAATGCCGATGACTTTAAAAGTGCATTATTGTTTAGAAGGTGATGTTGTTGGTGACTTTATTTGTTGAAAATGCTTACGTACCGGTGACTTTAATAGTAAATTAGTGTTTAGAAGGTGATGTTGTTGGTTATTTTATTTGTTGAAAATGATTAAGTGTCGGTGACTTTAATAGTGAATTAGTGTTTAGAAGGTGATGTTATTGGTTACTTTATTTGTTGAAAATGCTTAACTTTTGGAGACTTTAATAGTGAATTAGTTTCATTGTTGCATTTGTTGGTACAAAAAGCTTAAGTTTTGGTCACTTTAATATTGAACGAGTGTTT
>NW_025875862.1:0-2372 GCF_002878395.1 Capsicum annuum
TTTTACTTTCTGTTCAAGACCCTCCTGAAAAATGGGATTTTACTTTTGTTCAGGACCATCCTGAAAAATGGGATTTTACTTTATGTTCAAAACCCTCCTAAAAAATGAGATTTTACTTTATATTCGGGACCCTCCTGAAAAATGGGATTTTACTTTTTGTTTAGAACCCTCCTGAAAAATAGAATTTTTCTTTCTATTCAGGACCCTCCTGAAAAATGGGATTTTACTTTATGTTCAGGACCCTCCTGACAAATGGGATTTTACTTTCTGTTCAGGACCCTTCTGGAAAATGAGATTATAGGATTCTACTTTATGTTCAGGACCCTCCAGAAAAATAGGATTTTACTTTATGTTCAGGATCCTCCTAAAAAATGGGATTTTACTTTCTGTTCAGGACCCTACTAAAAAATAGGATTTTACTTTATGTTCAGGACCCTCCAGAAAAATGAGATTTTACCTTTTGTTCAGGACTCTCTTGGAAAATGGGATTTTACGTTATGTTCAGGACTCTCCTGAAAAATGGGATTTTACTTTATGTTCAGGACCCTCCTGAAAAATGAGATTTTACTTTATGTTCAGGACCCTCCAGAAAAATAGGATTTTACTTTCTGTTCAGGACCCTCCTGAAAAATGGGATTTAACTTTATGTTCAGGACCCTCCTGAAAAATGGGATTATACTATATGTTCAGGACCCTCCTGAAAAATGGAACATTACTTTCTGTTAAGGACCCTCCTGAAAAATGGGATTTTACTTTTTGTTCAAGACCCTCTTGAAAAATGGGATTTTACTTTATGTTCAGGACCCTCCTAAAAAATGGGACTTTACTTTTGTTTAGGACCCTCCTGAAAAATGTGATTTTACTTTTTGTTCAGGACCCTCCAGGAAAATAGAATTTTAGTTTCTGTTCAGGACCCTCCTGAAAAATGGGATTTTACTTTTGTTAAGGACCCTCCAGAAAGATGGGATTTTACTTTCTGTTCAGGACCCTCCTGAAAAATGGGATTCTACTTTATGTTCAGGACCCTTTTGATAAATGAGATTTTACTTTTTGTTCAGGACCCTCTTGAAAAATGGGATTTGACTTTATGTTCAGGACCCTCCTGAAAAATGGGACTTTGCTTTCTGTTCAGGACCCTCCTGAAAAATGGGATTTTACTTTATGTTCAAGACCCTCTTAGAAAATGGGATTTTACTTTATGTTCAGAACCCTCCTGAAAAATGAGATTTTACATTTGTTTAAGACCCCCCTGAAAAATGGGATTTTAATTTATGTTCAGGACCCTCCTGAAAAATGGGATTTTACTTTATGTTCAGGATCCTCCTGAAAAATGGGATTTAGCTTTTGTTTAGGACCATCCTAAAAAATGGGATTTTACATTATGTTCAGGACCCTCCTTAAAAATGGAATTTTATTTTATATTCCGGACCCTCCTGAAAAATGGGATTTTACTTTCTGTTCAGGACCCTCCTGAAAAATGAGATTTTAGGATTCAACTTGATGTTCAGGACCCTTCTAAAATATGGGATATTACTTTCTGTTCTGGACCCTCCTGAAAAATGGTATTTTACTTTATGTTCAGGACCCTCCTGAAAAATGGGATTTTACCTTATGTTCTGGACCCTCCTAAAAATGGGATTTTACTTTCTGTTCTCTACCCTCCTAAAAAATGGGATTTTACTTTATGTTCAGGACCCTCCTGAAAAATGAGATATTAGGATTCTACTTTATGTTCAGGACCCTCCAGAAAAATGGGATTTTACTTTATGTTTAGGACCCTACCAAAAAATGGGATTTTACTTTATGTTCAGGACCCTCCTGAAAAATGGGATTTTACCTTCGGTTCAGGAGACTCCCGAAAAATGGGATTTTACGTTATGTTCAGGACTCTACTGAAAAATGAGATTTTACTTGATGTTCAGGACCCTTCTGAAAAATGAGATTTTACTTTATGTTCAGGACCCTCCTGAAAAATAGGATATTACTATTTGTTCAGGACCCTCCTGAAAAATGGGATTTTACTTTATGTTCAAGACCCTCCTGAAAAATTAGATTTTACTTTTTGTTCAGGACCCTCCTGAAAAATTAGATTTTACTTTATGTTCAGGACCCTCCTGAAAAATAGGACTTTACTTTCTGTTCAGAACCCTTCTGAAAAATGGGATTTTACTTTTTGTTCAGAACTCTCTTGGAAAATGGGATTTTACTTTATGTTCAGGACCCTCCTGAAAAATGGGATTTTACTTTCTGTTCAGGACTCTCCTGGAAAAATTGTATTGTAGGTTCTACTTTATGTTCAGGACCCTCCTAAAAAATGGGATTTTACTGTATGTTCAGGACCCTTCTGAAATATGGCATTTTAGTTTCTGTTC
>NW_025875863.1:0-1711 GCF_002878395.1 Capsicum annuum
GCATGTTGTACACTCTCTATTTTAATTATCACAATAGTGCATCAAATTACTTGGCATTTACATATTTCTTGGTGGTTTAACTCAAACTAGGGTTGGAGGTTTTTTGTATTATAATCTTGCACTGTTTATTTCTTGTTTTAAATGGTTTGTTCATGTTTTAAATGCTGAATTGTGAATTGAATTTGTGCGTTGTGATTATGGTGGAGTTTAGCAATTTGGGTTTCACAAAGTTGATGAAGTTTGACAAGGTAATGACATGAACCTCAACCCACATTATAATCTTAGCTTTGACTAATGATTCTACGTAATATAACTACTTTTGAAATATTGCACTACATTAAATGGAAAAGGATAAAAGGTTTTGGAATGCCCTTAGGGGCTATGGTTTTGGATTTTAAATAGAATTTGAAGTCAAATTGGGTAAATGGTTATGGTTTGGCATAATTGGAATAGCTTGCAAGTTTATTGGTATGACGAAACTAATTCGGTAAATGCCTTAAATAAATACTCCTTGGTTGGTATTGGTGTTATGTGCAAAACTATTTTAATTTTGGCTTAAAGGGAATTGTGTAGCTCACCGAGAAGGTGTAGTTTTAAGGAGACCAATAATGAAAATCGCATTTGCCAACATTGCGGGTTTGTGACCACTGTGTCAGATTCTCATAATATATTTTGGGAGGCTAATTGACTATTGGTGGCTTTATCCTATTCTCCAGTACATGCTACTTACATGGACTGGGACCCTTCCGACAGGGGGAGTCGGACTCATATAGCTTGTGGGTGCCTTTAGGTCGGTACGAGCTACATAATTCAGTACTAAATCTTTTAACAACCTGTTTCATGTCCCTTTCCCCTATCCCGGCATTCTCTCTCTCTCTCTCTCTCTCTCTCTCTCTCTCTTTATATATATATATATATAATTGTGGTACATTAGATTTTTGACTGATTTTTGGTAAATGCATATGTTTTATCCCTTTTCTTGGGTTGTATGCCAGTACTCTTCGTACTTACCATCCCAGAATGCTACATCATTTCATAATGTAAGTTCCTAGGGATTTCTTGTGACCCTATGTAGCGTTAGGTGGTTTTATACTCCTGTTGATTAACTATGAAGTGGTGGTCCCTCCATCTTTTGGAAGCTCTATCTCTCTCTAAGTTTCATTTATTAGACTATAACTTTTGGAATATATTTTTTCATAGTCAGGAGCATGTCCCAACTTAGTTGGTGTTCTTGGATTAGAGGCTTTTGTAGACAGTATTGGGATCTCATTGTTATTTTATGTTTCACTCTCAAACTTTCCTTTAACTTACATAATACTTTTGTTATCTTGGTTAAATTCCGCTGTTTATTTTTATTGTGCTCTTGAGGTAAGATTAAGGGGGCCATCTTCGGCCTTGGTTGGCTTGAAATACCCGTCATGACCAGGACCTAGTTCAGATCGTAACAATTATCATCCAATATCACATTACTTCATCTCCAAATAAATAATCCTTATCCCTTAATGTCACGAATTCCAAAACATAAATAGCTATTATCTTCTGGGGTTGTTATATCCAGGAGTGTTTCACCCATTAGGCCATAATTTCCCAGGCCGCCATAAGTATGGAGGCCCTGTACTTTCAAGGCTGTCTCAAAAAAATTAATGGCCTAAATTCAAATTTTAATATGAGGCCTTAAATATGTGTATAACAAAAATATTATCAATAATTT
>NW_025875864.1:0-1453 GCF_002878395.1 Capsicum annuum
TGTCTACACAAATGATATATTTGGGACTTTGATATGGCTATGATTATATCCAAAGCCAATTCTTCCGAGTTGATAGTTATTTTTATGGTTATTGAAAATTAACACCAAAATTAAGAAAATACCTTATGTATAATTGAAATCCTTTGGTATATTATTATTATTACTAAAAAAGAGAACGTATCAACCAAAATTGACAGGCCACACTACATGTGGTCTTTATTAATTCTTACTAAGACATTTTCATATAAAAAAGAAAAGAAAGTCACAGAAATGGAAGGAATATTATGTTAAAAAAATAATTTCTTATAATATGTAAAAAGGATTTCATGCTTTGGTATCTACTTTGCTATTTATTTCTTCATATCCACTTAAAGCTTTAAAAACTCGTCAATACTTAAGCTAAATTCTTATGCATTCTACTACTTATAATTAAGATATAAGAACATATTTTCTACTACATATATGAAATGCCTTAGATTTATTGCTTGCTCTCTAATGCACATTTTAGAATGATTTAATATTAATTATGAGCAAAGAGATTATAATTTTATATCAATTCATAGAGATACAAAAAATGATCAAACAGTCTAAACTTATCATAAAAATGTAAAATTTATTCGCTCAGTTTATTGTGAATTTTGTTGTCCGTGCTAAATTTTGTAATAATGTGAAAGGAATATCTATAACGTACACGCCTGAGATTTCACCGCCGCTATAAAATATCTATCTAAAATGTTAAAGAGAAGAACGTGAATTGCTAATTATTAGAACCAAAAGAAAAACTTTATCAATGAAACTTACATTGGAGAGAGCGAGAGGCTTCATGTTTTTGCTCATATTCTTTTAATTTTTTTTATCAACGATCCGACAAAGAAAAAAGAAATTGTGAAATGAAAAATTACTCTTTCAAGTTTTTGCTATGAGAAAATAATGGGAGAGTTTTGTGAACTGAGAGATAAAGATATTATAAAAGATTATGATGTAAACAAAAATAGAAGGAAGATATAATGACAGTTTTTTATTTCTTCACTTTTTTGACATTTGTTTTGCATTCTAAAATTTTTGAAGTTAACTGACAATTTTATTTTGTGCAGATAGTAAAAGTGGGAAGGGAGTTATATTTAATGTTGGTAACTGCTCAATATAAAAGATTTAAAATGGAATAGCAATATATATTAAAAGGAACGAAAAATAGTAGTAACAAAATTAATACACCATCCGTAGGAATTTCAATTTTGTTCATTTTAGTACCCGTTTGATTTTCAGTTTTAATTTTAATTTATTTTTGTTTAGTAATTTGTTTTGTTAATGAATGTACAAGAATAGAGTAATAATGATTAATGAATTTGTATTGTACATTTTTTTTTTTTTGAAAATTTATGTTAATTTGTTAAAAAATATTTTAAATTGTGGAAGTTTATTAGCAACTGTTTTTTTTTTTAATTTTAAAAAA
>NW_025875865.1:0-1375 GCF_002878395.1 Capsicum annuum
AAGATGCCTTGATGAGAATAAAAGCCTCAAAATTTAGTTTGAGGCAATCAAATTTTCCTTTGGTGGTGATGGTCCCACATCAAGATATAAATTATTTGGGGAAGCAATGCAAATCTGGAATCCTCTGTCAAATAGCATATAAGATCGACTTAAAAAAAATCATCTGGAACAATTTAAAAAATGATAAAATCTAAATTTTAAATATGTTATACATGCATGTTTCTTACATCTATAGAATCAAGCGGATCATAATTTCGATACTCTCACATTGAGATATAATTTTTTTGGTGATGTCACATAAATATGAAATTGTTGATGCATCAAAGTTCAATGTTGATTTCGGGATAACACCTGAAAATATATCGATTGTATTAAATTATGAATCTTGGATATGTTATAGATATTTGTGTCTAGTTTCACAAGAATCAAGCGTCTTGTGATTTCATTCTTCCTACTTCAAGATAGGAAAGTTTTAGTAAAGACGCACAAATTTGAAATTTTTCAGCATGATAAAATTCAGGGCTAACTTCAAAAAATTATATTGAAGGAGTTTAATTCTGAATTTTGGATATGTTGTAGATCTTGAAGTCTAATTTCTGGAACATCAAACGGATTATTATTTCAATAGTTCTACGATGAGATATGAATTTTTTACCACTAACATGCTGTGCTGAAAAAAGTGACGAAAATAAGAGAAAAGTGGGAGCAAAAGAAATTACCTCAATATTATTAATGACTTGGAAACCCCAAAATTGATATTGATAAAGTGGAGAAACTACCTCCTTTTATAGAGTTGTAGGATGGATGTTTTCTTCTCCAATATAAATTCAGATTGAAATAATTTTCATCTCCAAATTCAAATTGGAGATTGTTTCCTTCTCCAATATAAATTCAGATTGGAATAATTTCCATCTCCAAATTCAAATTGAAGATTGTTTTCTCCTCCAATATAAATTCAGATTGGAATAGCTTCCATCTCCAAATTCAAATTGAAGATTGTTTTCTTCGCCAATATAAATTCAGATTGGAATAATTTTCATCTCTAAATTTAAATTGGAGATTATTTCCTTCTCCCATACAAATTCAAATTAGAGGTTGATTTCCTTCTCCCATACAAAGTCAAATAAGAGATTGTTTCCTTCTCCAATCTAAGTTTAAATCGGAAGAGTTTTATTCCTGGTTAAGTAAAGCAATGAAAAAGTCTTTCAAAACTGTTTGAAATTGGATATCATGCCTCACCAACGAGTCTTAAGTATAGAGATTCGTGGAAAAAAATAAGAGAGTTTTGAGAGACAACGTCAATATGGTTCGGCTTTAAAGTTTTTGAATGAGGTGTTCTTATGTATAGAAAATCGTTGAAGCACGAAGGAAACAT
>NW_025875866.1:0-1987 GCF_002878395.1 Capsicum annuum
ATCGATTGAATAGAGAAAAAATATATTTTGATAAATATGATTGATAGATATAAATATATTTTATATATTCTTAAATTTGTTGATGAAATATTTTAATTATTTTCACTTGAATTAATTATTTTATTGAATTTGCTCTTTTAAAAAAATATGTAATTTAGTTAATAAGAGGGGTTTGTGTAAAAATTTAAAGATTAAGGTTATATGTAATAATAATGGAAGTTGGAATTGGAGTGGAGAAAAGGGAAAACAACAAAAAGTTGTTTTCCATTTTCGAAATTTAATTCCAGAATTATTTTCCAAATTTTCATGGCCAAACGTCATCATTTCCAACTCCGAAAAATATTTTTGGAAAAAAAGAAAACATATTCATGGCTAAACGGGTAAAAAGATTTAGAAGCAAAAATAAAAACATTTTAAAAAAAAGCAGTAGAAGAACATGTGAAGCAAAGGTTAGAAAATTTAGAGAAAAACAACAGAAAAAAAAGGTGAGTTCTTTCAGTTTGGGTTTCCGTTCAAGTTTTTCGGTAATGACATTTTGATTTTTTATCTTTAGTTAACTTATCACACAGGTTCTACTTGAGATCCTTTCTATTTATTTTGTAAGTTTTATTATGAATTACATAATGATCAAAGTTATTTTAACAATTTCATAATTTAAGATGTAAAGTTTAATATTTATGTAAAGTTTTTTTTTTTTTTTATGTTTTTATTTGTAATTTATTTATTGTATTGAAATCAAAGAAAAAATGTAATCTTAATTAGTTTTCCAGTGATTGTCAATTATTATGTTGTGACTTGTTTGCTTATTGTTCTTCGTGATTCATTTCGTTAATTATAAATATTAAAGTTCTTGGATGATAAAAAAATGTAACGCTTTTTTTTTTAAATGTCAATATATTATTTTGTCATTTTTAATTTTTTAATGGATTATGAAAGTTTTATAGTGTAATTAAAAAGGGGTTAAAATAGATAGGCGCATGCATACTAAACGTTCCCATGAACATACAAATTTAGAAATAAAATAGAGAAAACCAAAAAGAAAAAAAAAAAGTGGACAAATGACACAAATGAAAAAAAAAAAAAGGGGGGGGGGGGGGGGAGGGAGAAAATATTCAAAAAAAAAAAAAACAGCTTAGAGAAAACGTGAAAAAAAAAAAAAGATAAAGAAAAAATAGGAAAAAAAGTGAATAACATTTTTACATTTGTTAGGTTTTTTATTTCTTTTCTTTTCTTGTTAACTTCATTGTCATAATTTTGTTAAAAGTAGTTTGATTAATTAACTTTGTTATGGATTATGTTAATTTGGCTTTTAAGTAGTTTTGTTAAGTTTATATATTAATAATTTGTTCGCAAGAGTAAGATTAATCCTTTTCGCTTAAAAAGATTCAAAAATATATAAATCATAATTGATAAACTGAAAAGAGAGGAAAACCTATTTGTAAGGGAGCGAAATGAGTTGCAGAATAATTCAAAATTCTTTGCAAAATAAAGAGAGAAAAAGAATTAAAAATAGATAATGTAAAATTGTTTCGAATTTATAAAAGACGAACGAATGCCTTTTAACGCTAGATAAGCTTTAGGCATGTCTAATATATTTATCTCGACTAAAAATGCGGCATACGCATTTTTTCGAGACGTTTTAAAATAATTCGAGGATGCGATATTGTACCTCGTTAATGATAGTCCTAAAATTAATTTCCTTAAGATTAATCCAAGAGGTATAGACAGATATTTTTGGTATAGTAAAAATGAGCGAATCAAGGCCTTCAAACATAATTTATCAAATAGTTTAAGTTATGTATAAGTCGAAAAAGCGACCTTGTTAGAACCACGGGACTCGAGAGGTGCCTCACACCTTCCTCTCAGTCAACATAATTCCTTACCCAGTCTTCTATTTTCGCAGACCAAAATAAAGAGTCATTTAATTTCCTTTTGATTAAGGATTCAATAAGGTGACTTGGAACACGACAACTCAATTCCAAGAGGC
>NW_025875867.1:0-1084 GCF_002878395.1 Capsicum annuum
CATCCTTCTTTTCTTCTTCTTTTTACTCTTCTGCCACAACAACGGCCAACTCATCCATTTTGCTCTTTTTTTCTCCTTCTTCATTCCTCTCCGATTCATGCACATGCAATATTTCATAATATTACAAAGTGTTACTGATATTTAAAGTTGAATATTCATTAACAACATCAATTAATGAATGAAGTTACCTCGCTCATGTTGTCGCTCATCATTTTCCTTTTCTTCATTCTTTTCTCTTTGATATAGGCAGCAATATCCAACACTGCTTCCTCAAGTGTAGCCACACGCTTATGAAGATCCCCGGGGGATGAGGTTCCCGCTGCATCTTTGGAGGTGCTCGGAGAATCATCATCACCAACGCGTACTCCAATAGGGTTACCACCCAAATCCCCGTCATCATCACTGTCCTTATTTGAAGTGAGGACAGTCACCCCTTCTAACTCTTTCTTCAAGCCATTGAGGATGTTATTCTTCACCTCGTCCGTATATGGCTCAAACGTAATCATGTAATCCATCTTCATCTCATGAATAGTAGGGATGATGTACAGGTGCACGTTCTACCAAATATCAATTAACAATTACATAACATTCGATAAAACGGTACTATTATTGCATTATAGAAAATAATTCCATACCTCAGTAACTTTTCCTTTATACTTGAATGGGTCACCTTCGATTATCTTGTCGCTTTTCGAAGTGTGCCATCTGAGGATACGGGGGATGGGTAAGGGCTCATCCATTAATTTTCCAGTAAATTCTCCAAGATGAGGAAAGACCTCATAGATCCAAATCTGTAAGCAGTACAACAGTGAAAAAATAACTATGAGTCTATGACATAGTATAAATAAAATGATAATCTACGATAAACTCACTAAAGGGTTTATGGTAGATACCATGAATGCCCAGGGAAATCCGAATAGAGTATAGATGCCTTCTGCTTCTCATCAAATACTTCCTTCTACTTCTTCAGGTCCCTTCTCTTTTTTAGATAGTCCATGGTCAGTTGAAATGTCTCTTTCCTCCATGGGTTCTTCTCGAAGAAACTCAAAGAGTTGACCATTCGAACCAGTTTTATGTTGACAAC
>NW_025875868.1:0-2453 GCF_002878395.1 Capsicum annuum
CCTCTTGGAGATTATACCCGCAAAGGTTTCTCTAACACCCATCCACAGTTATGATCAAACGTGACAACTGAACTCTCAAAAACTCTACCTTGGCACCCGAATCTTCCTGCTCATCATCCTTTACCATGATTGCTTCCCGTATTTGCCCTCTAAGTTGGGCTGGTAAGGGTCTACTAATGCCACTGGGCAGAAATTGTAGCCAAATTTCATAGTTTTGAGTGCATCCTGGATTTTCCTCGAGAGTATCGATACCTAGCTTTATCGCGTTATTCAAAAATTGCTCATATTTGCTTTCCCCCACGGCTTGGTCTTTAAATTACTCTACATCCTTTAGAAGGTCCATTATTGGGGGGACATCTTGTATCCTACCCAACTGAGGCATCACCCTTCTTGGACTGTAAGGCCTAGTGTAGTTAAGTCCTATCAAAACTAGAAAGAGTTGCATTTGAGATCCAATCAAGATTTTCTTAGGACGAAACCACATATAGCACCAAAGAATGTTGTTCGGAGTTCTTGATTTGAGAAATTCGATCCAAGAATTGACTCCCATAGGAAAAGAAAATTTGTCAAAACGCATTCTCTCTTGCATGGCTTGTACTCGATTATTTAGACAACGGTCGATCACATTTGCTTTAATCAAAGAAGGCGTATGCAAGTGCTCCATCATCCACAACTGCAATATCAGATTACTCCCCTAAAAAATCATAACCCTCCTTTTACTTCAGTTAAAGCCTTATATATTTCTGTTAAGATCATTGGTACAATGGTGACCTCATATTTTTTCTTGAATAAAGCTTTCACCACTGATTGTAGACGAGTATTGATACACCTCTCATCTAACGGGAACACTAAGATACCCAACAAAGCCAGACAAAAAACCTCAAGACGACGTTGTTCCTAGAATTTTTTGGTAGTACAGAATTCATCCCAAAAGCAGTCGAAACCCTCTAAGGACCCAAATATAGCAAACAAATAGTCCAAGGAAATCCAAGATTGTTTAAGACATCCTAGATGCTTGTTATGTTTTAATCCACAGAGTCGAAGGAATTTCTTACGAGTATGATTGCGGGATAAAATCATCTGTTGACCCATGTAAGTCAACCGAAACAAACGAGACACTTCTGCCAAGGTAGGAGTCAATTCACAACTTCCAAACCTAGACACCAAATTATTTGGATCCCAGAAAGTCGACGTAACTTCTATTAGATCCGGACGAGGCGTGTGATCCATGAGTGCTACAAGATTGCCTAACACTTTCCTCACTTCGTGCTTTTCAGAGTAATTGAACGTGCCCCACCGCTTGATCAACTTTTTGGGTACCTTGACAACTATAAGGACTCTAGACTTTGTGGATAGATCCATCTTGTAGTAGCAGATAAGAAATTATCTAAAAAATTTGATAAGAGCAAAAGGTTCCCAACCAATGGGAATTTGATGCGGACATACGTCGATGGGACAGACCGCTTCATGACTCCAAATCGCCGAACAATAACACTGAATAAAATCAGCCTACTTGGCTAACAACTCTAGGTTACGGGGTAAAGGACCTAGCCTAAGACTATGACGAAGGCCAAAATAAAGATTACTGGACCCACCGAGGGTTGCCTACGGATCTCATCCCGAGGGACGGGAATCAGGTATGCATAGTTCGTCCATATTGGACAAATAAAGATTAACTAACAGACTCACCCTAAATTAAGAGACACAACCAAAGGTCGATGAATAAAAGAAAATAAATAAAAAAAATAAAAAAATTGGGTTTTTAATTTGACACCAACAACTATGAAAGAAAAATCTTTTTTTTTTTTTGAAATTTTTGAATTATGAATGCGTGGTAAAGGAATAAAAAGATTTTTGTTTTTTGATATTTTCGTTATATGAAATGTACAAAACTTCTACCATTTTTTTAATTATATTTTGTTTGCATTTTCCTTTATAAAACCTCCTATTGTAAAAAAAAAATCTTTTTTTTTGAAATTTTTGAATTGTGAAAAACAAAAGCCATAAAGAACTCTAAAAACTACAAAACTCTTTTTCGGACTAATTTTTGTTTTCTTTTTTTTTCACACTTTATTTTCTAACACATGCTTTACCCTACATCAGTCTATCAAATGACCACGTTATCCTCAAAGATGCAACATTTAGCACGTAGGAATGATTTAGAGGTAAGTTTCCTACAAAGGACCAAGTGGACCCGCTAGGTCTCAATATGATGCACATAAGCATGACCTAAAGGCTAACCTATGCTGGGGTTCACTAACAAGGCCGTTCGGGGGAGCATATGGTCGATAGTGGATTCTTAGCTTTCCACCTAATCCATACATCGAACGGCTCCCCCCCTAAAATAAAGGTGACTCAACTAGAGTTTGTCCACACGACGTGCGCTCCGAGACTTATTGCAGAAAAAATGACTCGGGTTATGCACATGATGTCAGATATAAAAGCGGTAACAC
>NW_025875869.1:0-1236 GCF_002878395.1 Capsicum annuum
TTTACTATTTGTTAAGGACCCTCCTAAAAAATGGGACTTTACTTTTTGTTCAGGACTCTCCGGAAAAATGGGACTTTACTTTCTCTTTAGGACCCTCCCTAAAAATGTGACTTTAATTTTTGTTCAGGACCCTCATGAAAAATAAGATTTTACTTTTTGCTCAAGACCCTCCTAAAAAATGGGATTTTACTTTCTGTTAAGGACCTTGCTGAAAAAAGGACTTTACTTTCTGTTCAGGACCATCCTGAATAATGGAATTTTAATTCTATTCAGAATCCTCCTGAAAAATGGGACTTTACTTCTATTCAGGACCCTTCTGAAAAATGATTTTACTTTCTGTTCAATACCCTTTTGGAAAATGAGATTTTAGTTTCTATTTAGGAACCTCCTGAAAAATAAGACTTTATTTTCTGTTTAGGACCCTCCTGAAAAATAAGACTTTACTTTCTGTTCAGGACCTTCCTTAAAAATGGGAAGTTACTTTATGTTCAGGACCCTTCTGAAGAATAGTATTTTACTTTCTGTTCAGAACCCTCCTAAAAATGGGACTTTACGTTCAATTCTGGACCTTCCTAAAAAATGAGACTTTACTTTCTGTTCAGAACCCTCCTGAAAAATAGGACTTTAATTTCTATTACAGACCCACCTAAAAAATGAGACTTTACTTTCTCTTCAGCACCCTCCTAAAAATAGAAATTTTCCCATATGTTCATGACCCTCGTGATAAATGGGACTTTACTTTATGTTCAGGAACCTTCTAAAAAATGGGATTTTACTTTTTGTTCAGGACCCTCCTGAAAAATGGGACTTTACTTTATGTTCAGGACCCTTTAGAAAAATAGGATTTTATATTCTGTTTTGGACCGTACTGAAAAAAAGGACTTTACTTTCTGTTCAGGACCCTCCTGAAAAATAGGACTTTACTTTCTGTAAAGAACCCTCCTAAAAAATGGGAGGTTACTTTACGTTTAGGACCCTTCTGAAGAATAGTATTTTACTTTCTATTTAGGACCTTCCTAAAAAATGGAACTTTACGTTCTGTTCAGGACCCACCAGAAAAATGGGATTTTACTTTCTGTTAAGGACCCTCCTTAAAAATGGGAGGTTACTTTATGTTCATGACCCTCCTGAAGAATAGGATTTTACTTTCTGTTCAGGACTTTCCTGAAAAATGGGACTTTACTTTCTATTCGGGATACTCCTGAAAAATGGGTCTTTACTTTCTGTTCATAACCC
>NW_025875870.1:0-1506 GCF_002878395.1 Capsicum annuum
ATTTTCCAATATAATACTAGTGATTTATCTATATTTCTATCTGTTACTGCTACTGAATAATTTGCACTTATTATAAATTTAAATTTTTGATATATTAGATTTCCTTTTACGGCAGTTATTATGCTTTTTTCTATAGGACTTTTCTTTAGAATAGGTTAGGCCATAGGCCATTTTTGTTGACTTTTTCCTTTAAGTTTTAAGTTTTTAGTTTTTAGAAAACGTGTAAAGTTGGTTTGATTGATTGCCTTTTGTTCTATAAATACAGAAGGCAGAAGGCATTGCAAAAGCAAGCCTTCATGCGTTGAAGCAACCTTTTCTCTCTACACTCTACAAAAAAAAATACTTTACTCAGTTAATCAGATAAACATATTTCAATGGAAAAAGCTATGGAGCAACAAAACACAGAAATATCAAAGCTACCCGAACAAGTATATCTATTTATGATTATGAATAGCTAAAACTTTGAACTTGACTCGAAGGGGTGAGCCTCATTTACCCATTATGAAATGCAAGAGGGAGGAGTCCATTTGTACTCGAGATATTTTTTGCATGGAAAGAAAAGATAAAGAAATTAATATACGTTCAAGGCATAAAAGTGACATATTTCAAAGCAAAAGAAAATATCAAGAACCAATTTTTGAATGACAATGATAAGCACACTTGCACAAGAATGAGAGTCAAAAAATAAAATGCAAAACAAAGACACCCACTTACATGCCTCATGATTTATGTTCATACAAGAATGAATAAAGGTAAAAGGAAGAAGGTCATATTCAATGAATTAATACAAGAAACAAACAACGTAAGCTTGCGAAAGTAAAGGGATGAGGCAACAAGGAAAATACTTATGACTTCTAAAATTGAACAAACATAGATACTAATCCATATAACAAAAGAAAATAAAGCTCCAATTTTCAAGCAAGAGAATCCTAAATCTTAATTAAGGCGACATTAACGAAAATTCATACATCTAAATCACAATCAACATTTTATGGAAAAATGCATAACGACCTATGGTTTATATTTCTAAGACATCGTTGATTCTCTTTTGACATTTTGAATAAAAGAGAGACGTGAATCAAGTCTTTACACACACAAAGAGTACATATAACAATCCGGATTAAGAAAATAAGAATAAAAGTTTAGCATTTCTAAAAGTGAAATATCGTTTCACAATCATACTATGCATGAGTCAAAAATATCCAAATAATTTTTTTAGCCGCGAAAGTTCAAACTTTCTTATCATTTTGAAAAGACAACATGCGAACAAAAAGGAATAAACATCTTGGATGAAAAATAAAGCTAGCACTTCATATCTTAAATGAGGGTTTTGAAATCCATTCAAATAGTTAGTAAGCAAATGACAAATTCTTGACTTAACTAATTACTATTTTTATTAAGGCACAACAAATAATAATAACTATTTTTCCAACATAAAATAAACAACTTTACATGCTAAAAAAACATATCTACCAACAATAAGTTTAAACAAGACATGGGTATTGT
>NW_025875871.1:0-2473 GCF_002878395.1 Capsicum annuum
CAGGACCCTCCTGAAAAATAGGATTTTACTTTCTGTCCAGGACACTATAAAAAAATAGGATTTTACTTTCTGTTCAGGACCCTCCTAAAAAATGGGACTTTAGTTTCTATTCAGGACACTCCTGAAAAGTAGAAATTTAATTTCTGTTCAGGACCCTCCTGAAAAAAGGGACTTTACTTTCTATGCAGGACCCTCTTAAAAAATGGGACTTTATGTTATATTCAGGACCCTCCTGAAAAATGGAACTTTAGGTCCTGAAAAATGGGACTTTACTTTCTGTTCAAAACCCTCCTGAAAAATAGCACTTTACTTTCTGTTTCAAACCCACCTAAAAAATGAGACTTTACTTTCTGATCAAGATCC
The DNA here is from genome assembly GCF_002878395.1 of Capsicum annuum. Classification (NCBI taxonomy): domain Eukaryota; kingdom Viridiplantae; phylum Streptophyta; class Magnoliopsida; order Solanales; family Solanaceae; genus Capsicum; species Capsicum annuum. Next base: position 364 of record NW_025875871.1, read on the forward strand.
TCTGAAAAAATGAGATTTTTCTCTATGTTGATGACCTTCGTGATAAATGGGAATTTACTTTTTGTTCAGGACCCTCCTAAAAAATGGGATTTTACTTTCTGTTCAGGACACTTCTGAAAAATGGAACTTTACTTTCTGTTCAGGACCCTCATGAAAAATGAGATTTTACTATCTGTTAAGGACCCTCCTTAAAAATAGGAGGTTTTTTTTATGTTCATGACCCTCCTAAAGAATAGGATTTTACTTTCTGTTCAGGACCCTTCTGAAAAATGGGACTTTACTTTTTGTTCAGCACCCTCCTGAAAAATGGGAGTTTACTTTCTATTCAGGACCCTTCTGAAAAATGAGACTTTACTTTTTGTTCAGCACCGTCCTGAAAAATGGGATTTTACTTTCTGTTCAGGACCCTCATGAAAAATGGGATTTTACTTTTTGTTTAGGACCCTCCTGAAAAATGGGATGTTACTTTCTTTTTAGGACCCTCCCGAAAAAAGGGACTTTACTTTTGGTTCAGGACCCTCCTGAAAAATGGAATTTTACTTTCTATTCAGAACCCTTCTGAAAAATGGGACTTTACCTCTATTCAAGGCCCTCCTGAAAATTGATTTTACTTTGTGACCAGTACCCTTCTGAAAAATGAGATTTTACTTTCTGTTCAGGACTCTCCAGAAAAATGGGACCTTACTTTCTGTTCAGGAGCATCCAGAAAAATGAGATTTTAGTTTCTATTCATGTCCGTCCTAAAAAATGAGATTTTTCTTTCTTTGCAGGACCCTCCTGAAAATGGGATTTTACTTTCTGTTCAGGACTGTCCGTAAAAATGGGATTTCACTTTCTGTTCAGGACCCTCCTTAAAAATGGGATTTTAGATTCTGTTCAGGACCCTCCTAAGAAATGGGAGTTTAGTTTCTTTTCATGACACTCCTGAAAAATAGAAATTTACTTTCTGTTCAGGAGCCTCCTGGGAAATAGGACTTTAGTTTCAGTTACGAACCCTCCTTAAAAATAGGAATTTACTATCTGTTCAGGACCCTCCTAAAAAATAGGAATTTACTTTCTATTCTGACACTCCTGAAAAATGGGACTTTACTTTCTGTTCAGGACCCTCCTAAAAAATGGGATTTTACTTTTTGTTTAGGAACCTTATGAAAAATGGGATTTTACATTTTGTTCACGACCCTCCAGAAAAATGGACTTTACTTTCTGTTCTGGACCCTCCTGAAAAATGAGATTTTATTTTTGTTCAACACCATTCTAAAAAATGAGATTTTAATTTTTGTTCAGCACCCTCTTATAAAATGAGATTTTACTTTCATTTCAAGATCCTCCTGAAAAATAGGATTTTACTTTATTTTCAGGACCCTCCTAAAAAATGGGATTTTACTTTCTATTCAGGACCTTCCTGAAAAATGGAACTTTACTTTTTGTTCAGGACCCTCCTGAAAAATAGGATTATACTTTCTGTTTTGGAACCTCCTGAAAAATTAGATTTTACTGTCTGTTCAGGACTCTTTTGAAAAATGGGACTTTACTTTCTGTTCAGGACCCACCTGAAAAATTGGATTTTACTTTCTGTTCAGGACCCTCCTAAAAAAAGAGACTTTACTTTCTGTTCAGAACCCTCATGAAAAATGGGATTTTACTTTCTGTTAACGACCCACCATAAAAATAGGAGGTTTTTTTATGCTCATGACCCTCCTAAAGAATAGGATTTTACTTTCTATTCAGGTCCCTTCTGAACAATGGGACTTTACTTTTTGTTCAGCACCCTCCTAAAAAATTAGATTTTACTTTCTATTAGGGACCCTCCTGAAAAATGGGATTTTACGTTTTGTTCACGACCCTCCAGAAAAATGGGCTTTACTTTCTGTTTTGGACCCTTCTGAAAATTGAGATTTTACTTTTTGTTCAGCACCCTTCTAAAAAATGAGATTTTATTTTCTGTTCAGCACCCTCCTATAAAATGAGATTTTACTTTTTATTCAGGATCCTCCTGAAAAATAGGATTTTAATTTATGTTCAGGACCCTCCTAAAAAATGGGATTTTACTTTCGATTCAGGATCCTTCTGAAAAATAGAACTTTACTTTTTGTTCAGGACCCTCCTGAAA
>NW_025875872.1:0-4935 GCF_002878395.1 Capsicum annuum
ATATAGAAGTTGTTTGCAAGATCTTTGTCAACGATTTGTATTAGTGAAGTTCAAACACATTCCTAGAGCTCATAATGAGATTGTTGTTGCTTTGGCGACCTTATCTTCAATGCTTCAACATCCCGATAAAACTTGTATTGACCCTTTGCATATATAGATTCATGATCAATATGCATATTGTAATGTGGTTGAAGAAGAGTTTGATGGGGACCCGTGGTTCTATGATATCAAAGAATATATTCAGACTGGGAAATATCCTGTACATGCTGATGGTAATCAAAAGAGAACCATTCGACGTTTGTCTAGTGGATTTTTCTTAAGTGAAGGAATCTTGTATAAGAGGACTCCTGATTTGGGACTTCTGAGGTGTGTAGATGCAAAAAAAGCTTCAAAAATCATGACTGAAGTACATTCTGGGATTTGTGGACCACACATGAGTGGGTATATTTTGGCAAAGAAAATACTTCGAGCAGGCTATTATTGGCTCACCATGGAGCGAGATTCCATCAATTTCATTCGTAAATGTCATGAATGCTAGGTACACGGAGACTTGATACATTCCCCTCTATCTGAATTGCATACAATGACTGCTCCATAGCCTTTTGTGGCTTGGGGAATGGACGTAATTGGACCAATTGAACCAAAGGCCTCGAATGGACATAGGTTCATCTTGGTAGCCATTGATTATTTCACGAAGTGGGTAGAAGCAGCGAATTTCAAGTCAGTGACCAAGAAAGTGATGGTCGATTTTATTCATTCCAACATCAATTATCGTTTCGGCATTCCAAAGATAATTGTCACAGATAATGCTGCGAATCTCAATAGCCATCTGATGCAAGAAGTGTGCCATCAATTTAAGATTATGCATCGAAATTCAAATCCTTATCGTCCAAAGGCGAATGGAGCTGTAGAAGTTGCCAATAAGAACTTAAAGAAAATACTTCGTAAGATGGTGCAGGGTTCTCGACAATGGCATGAAAAGTTACCTTTTGCTTTGTTGGGTTATCGTACTACAATTCGGACTTCAATTGGTGCAACTCTTTACCTGTTGGTGTATGGAACTGAAGCAGTTATACCTGCAGAGATTGAGATTCCATCTCTTCGAGTAGTTGTGGAAGCTGAAATTGATGAAGATCAATGGGTCAAGACTCGTTTGGAGAAATTAAGCTTGATTGATGAAAAAAGATTGACGTCAGTATGTCATGAACAAATATACCAGAAGAGAATGGCATGAGCATATAATAAAAAAGTGCGTCACAGATATTTTAAAGTTGGTCAGTTGGTACTAAGACGCATTCTACCTCATCAGATTGAAGCCAAAGGCAAATTTTCTCCTAATTGGCATAGGCCATTCATGGTGAAGAAAGTGTTACCTAATGGCGCGTTATATCTAACTGATGTAGAAGGAAAAATGGAAGGAATGTCGGTCAATGCTGATGCAGTTAAAAAATATTATGTATGATATTCATGTACAATTATGTTATGTATGTTTTGTACTTACATTTTTAAAGATTTGAAATGATGAAGGCATTTTGTTCTACTATCTGAATAATATATCAACTTTTGCTTACCCCTTTGAGATTTTATTTTTCTTCATACCCCTCTTTTGGAATAAAAAAAAATGTTGAAAAAAAAAATCAATCAAAAATTCAAAATCAAACAAAAGAATGATGTTTCATGAACTAAGTTTGACCTGATTCTTGCTATGACAAGATACGTAGGTAGCCTTACTCCGAGGTTTGATCTAACCAGAAGAAAATTCAAATTACCCAGAATGAAATGAAACTGGGGCAAAAATTTATTTTCTTAAAAGAATCGATTTCAAAAGTTGTATGTTTCACCCAATGTTATATAAATTTTTTGAGCCTCATGCCTACCTTTCTTTCTAACCCTATCCAAAAGCCAAGTTACAACCAAAGAAAGACCTTCGGATCAATCTTTGAGAATGTCAACGTTAAACATATTATGAGTGCATGATATTTTATATTTTGGGTGTTAATCTAAAAAAAATAAAAATGAGAGAGTCTTATTGGTGAAAACCCTTTCGGGCACCATAAGACGACTATGAGCTAAGGCAGAAATGAAAAGGAGATAGGCTCGTTGGCAAAAACCCATTGAGGTGCCACTAGCCGAAGAAAGGTTGTTATCAAGAAAGAACAAGTTCAAGATTGACTTAATTTCAAGCTCAATAAGTGGACAAAAGTTGTAATGATTGGTGTGGGTAGATCCGGTTGTTTGATTCAAAATGCACGTCATAATCACTAGAATCGGTTTCCACATTCAGATAAGTTTTCTCTTTGTTTTGAAAAAAGAGATGCCTATTGTCTTTTTCTTTTTGTTTTATTTTAATTTTTTATTTTTTGTGTCCTTGTCATCAAACGAAAAATTTTTGTTGTCTTTTGAGTCAAATTCACGTCATCGAGTGAGAAAAGACTCCAAACTCGCTACCAACTCCTTTAAGGGTACAAAGCAAGACAAAGGATCGATTTACAGAGACAACATTTTAAAGTAAAAGTAAGGTACTCAAGATGATTGTGATTTGACCATTTTAAACTCGTGAAAATTTAAGGGATGTATTGGAAACTAAACTCAGAAGCATCATACAACATAAATATGATTTGAGTTGAGGATCTCAGTAGTCAGAATTCTGAGTTAGAGGTATAACAATTCAATGAATATTATCATGGATTGGAAAAGAATTAAGCATGACAAGTGCGAGAGCGGCCACTTCAAAAGTCAAATACCACAAACCAACCACCACATGTTTTAAAACTCACAATTTTCCTTTGTTTGGAATAGAGATGAAATAATTGTTTTCAGATAAAGGATGCAATTTCACACTTCTCTCAATGCAAGAAGCATGGTTACAACATTCGATACTGGATCTCGGTCATGATAAACTTTATTCTTTGAGAGATATATTAAGATCAGTGACACATAAATTTTTCCAGTACAAACTGGGGCAAAATTTTATGTGTGTTGTATGAAATTTATTTTATGCTCATGACCCTCTTGAAAAATGGAAATTTATTTTATGTTCAGGACCTCCTGAAAAATGGAAATTTATTTTATGTTCAAGACCCTCCTGAAAAATGGGACAGGACCCTCCTGAAGAATGGAAATTTATTTTTATGTTCAGGACCCTCCTGAAGAATGGGACAGGACCCTCCACAGGACCCTTATGAAAGATGGGAATTTATTTTTATGCTTAGGACCCTCCTGAAGAATGGAAATTTATTTTATATCCAGAACCCTCCTGAAGAATGTGATGTTATTTTTCTGTTTCACTATTTGCTTTGAGTCCAGGATCCCACCTGAAGAACAGGGTGAAAAAAAAGCAAATTCAGAAGCTCGCCTGAAGAACAGGGTGAAGAAAAAGGAAGTTCAGGAGCCCGCCTGAAGAACAGGGTGAAGAAAAAGAAAGTCCAGGAGCCCGCCTGAAGAATAGGGTGAAGAAAAAAAGAAGTTCAAGAGCCCGCCTGAAAAACAGGGTGTAGAAGTTGTAACTCTAGGAGCCCACCTGAAGAACAGGGTAAAGAAATTGTAAGTCCAGGAGCCCGCCGGAAGAACAGGGGTGAAGAAGTTGTAAGTCCAGGAGCCCGCTTGAAGAACAGAGTGAAGAAAAAAGGAAATTCAGGAGCCCGCCTGAAGAATAAGGTGAATTTTTAAATTCAAGTCGCGAAGGCTTGAATCAAGATTCTAGAGATTGCAATTTTTACTTGTATTTTTCATTTTTGATTTTTATGAGTCAGTAGAATGTAAAGACAGAAGTCGTCAACCGGAAACTCGACGGAATCTTACTCGACTTTAACTCTTTCTCTCTCCATATTACATTTGAACTACTTGTGACCTGATTCCCTTATAACCTGGGATAGGTAGGATGTCCAAAAATAGGACTCGGTCATATTTTTCTTTTTCTTTTTACCTTTCAAATAATTGGAGGGTCAAAAATCATATCTTGTCTACTTCTTTGTATGAAAACTCTTCGAGATTTCACACAAAGAGGGGCAAAAATGTAGACACGTAATTTTTGATCCTCTTTAAATTTTAACTTGTCTATAAATATTAAATATTTATATTTATATTTAATAATATATATATTTTTTAATTTAAATATAATATAAAAATTAAAAATACATGTTTTCTTTTATAAAGTTTATAAATAAATTAATAGTTTTAATATTATTTTATTATATTTGTTTTTTCTATTTATAAATTACTATTTTGTTTTTGTTAAATATAAAATTAATTAATTATTGTTTTATTTATATTTATTATATTATTTATTTATTGGTTCATTATTAGTATTATCTTTTATTAAAATAAATAAAAATAAATTAATTTGAATTTTTAAACCCCCCTCCCCCCCTTATCTGTAATTAAAACTACTCCCCCTATAAAAAAATAATTGTTCCCCCTTTTTTGAAATTCCTATATTTAAGAATGTTTACACTAAACAGAGGGGAAGGAATTTTTTACGTACATTAACACTATATCAGAAACACATCCATCAAGATCAAAAATACAAAAAAAAATAGTAAATAATCAGAGGAGAGAGAAAATATTAAACAAAGAGAGAAAAGAAGGAAGTTGAAGTTGAATTGCTTCAGGAGTTTCCATTACAACGTTCGAACTGTTATTTAATTATCAACAGGTTCTCATTTAATTATGTAATATTTCTTTTATATATGTCATTGTGAAAAGTATGAATGAAAATGCTTAAGTGATTTCATAAATTGCTATTATTGTGAGTTTGTTGTAGTGTCTCTATTTTGTGCATACTGTTAACAGTGAAAAGTATCTGATTTTCTCTATGTCAGTGATAAAAATGGAGTAAAAACCTGACTAAAAAGTAAAAATACAGAGATCAAAAGCATAGTCATCTTCCCCATATTTTACTATGGTATAACATGCACTGGCATTACATATGTACAC
>NW_025875873.1:0-1438 GCF_002878395.1 Capsicum annuum
TTGCCGGAGGTAGTTTTCTTGTGAGGTTTTGAAGACTTCCTTTTATGCTTTTGGCTAGGACTGGTAAAGCCATAGTCTTGGCAGAAGGTACCTAGTCCATATTTGGAAGTACTATCTTTCTTAAGTTGTTTCTTAAGCTTGATATCGGTGCAGAGATCTATTCCTACGGTGGTAATAAAACTGATCAAGTCACCATAAGTTAGGATGTCATAAGGGATTTTTCCTTCGAATCTATCCTTGATCTTGGTTCTAACCTTTTCGGCAAAGAGAGAAGGGAGACCACTAATGAATCTTTCCTTCCAAAAATCGTTATTATAGTCAGGCCTAATCATAACCTTTACTAAGAAGGTATCCTTATACCAATGAAAATCTGCTAGGTCCTTGCAGGTGAGGTTATCGAGGATTTCTAGGCTCCTATCCTGGAATAACTTAGGTTCTCCTATGAAATGTCGCGCTATATGGTATAGGAGAGTTGCACAAGCATCTTCTTTAGCAATTTGCTCAAGAATTTCTTGGCCATTTTCGGTTTTAACCACCGTTTCTACGGCTGTGGCTCCATAGATAAGGTTTTTGACATCATCGGTGAAGTAATTGTCCCACCAATGTTTTATCATACCCGTGAAGCCTGATACGATCATAGTAGCAGCCTCTTTATTAGTGGCTCCTCTGATTTTATAGGCGGTAATAGCAACACCCATTTCATGGAGTTTGTTGTAGATTTGGTGTTCTGCCAAACCGTCAACATTCCATTCGGTTATTCCTCTACCATCATGGTTGGAGGTTGACAGGTAGGGATTTTCTTCAAACTGAACGTCTGGAGGTGAAGGTTTTTTGTAATAGTTTTTCTTAGTAGAAAAACGATCACTGGTGAGTTTGGAGAGAGAATTCTTTTGGTTGTTGGACTCACCTTTCTGGTTACTGGATTCGGCTTTCTCCGAGATTTTAAACTTAGAAAGTTTGTCATTGATGTGTTCCAAGATTTTTCCTGATATCTTAAATTCATCGCTAAGGTTAGGGAATTTTTCTTTTTGGAATTCAGGAATCTTGAAGATGGGGTTGGTTATAGGATTAGGATTTGAAGTCCCTTTCTCAGGCGCAGGAGGACTAAAAGGAAGTACAGGGTTTTTAGTACCTTCTATTTGCCGGGAGATAGTGTGAAGGACCTGATTGGTATAGTTGTTTTGTTCGACTATTCTGTCAAGGTCTTGATTGATTGGGATGGAAAGAGGTCTATCATGCTTCTTCTTGAAGGGAGAAGCATTGAGGACTTCGTTGGAATGAGCAATTTTTATCCCTTCCAGAGGAGGAGTAACGGATTCAATTATCTTGTTACTCTGAGTGTACCATTTGTTAATGATAACGTTGAGGGATTCATTTTGATCTTCCATGCGGCCGGTGAATTCGAACCATCGGAAGAATTCAATGTCACAACGGAGTC
>NW_025875874.1:0-2797 GCF_002878395.1 Capsicum annuum
AAACAAAATTTGCTAGGCTTTCGTCAAACATAGAGAACTTTTTCAAAAAATAAAAGCATAAAGAGAAATGATCCATTTAAAGATTATTTTGATGTCTTCATGTTGGTGTATTTACTAAATTGTGACAGCTTAAGATTTTCATTCGAGTACTCATAATTCGCACGAGATCAGACAACAAAGAATTATCATCTTCTCTAATGATTCAAAACTCAAGTAAAATAAAAATAATACATACTGTAAATGGTAGGTGAGAAGCTTACGGGGCAATCAACGAAAGATACATGTCTCAGCAATTTCATCCTACAGTTCTCAAAACCTGGGACATCACACATGGGACTGTCTTCTTTTCCACTTCCATATGCCCTGAAAAAGGATATTGTTACAACACAAAAGTGACCCAAATGATCAAAGAACAGGTCCTTTCAAATTCAACTACTTACTTGTAGCACATGGGTCTAGGACAGCGGTCCTCTTCACATTTATATATTTTAGCATTAGCATATCCAAGCTTAATTGTGATGTTTCTTTCCAACTCATTTTTAAAACGAACAGTCTGCATAAATAAGGCAAGACAGATATTTAGTTTCCTTCTAGAGGACCATTGAAACTGAGGTTACCCCAATCAGCATGTTCTTAGCTTTTAGAATCTTAGCAGCATGAGTTCAAAATGACAGTACGACCGAAGTAGATGGACATAATCAGACAAAATGGTATTGATGGTCAACTTATCAAGGCAATCAATTCGGAGTGAGCTATAAGCACATGCAAATCATCAATGATCTCAAAGCTGGTTACTCCACATAACTTCACCATAATAATGAGCTCACATCTTGCCATACTATAGGATGCACAGAATTCTTCGGCACCATAGCTTAACAATATTCTATCATAATCCAAAAAAGAGAGAAACACTTGAAATACTTGGATTTTCTTTTAACCAACCTTGAAATACTTTTAAGTAAAAATGTGCAAACTACGGAAATGGTAGCAAACTAGTCCTGGTCATTTAATAAATGTGCAAATGGTTTATCCATAGACTCAAAAGTAATATAAGGTCATTTATTTACAGTTAAAATGATCAACACATTGATATATTTTTTTGATAAGAAAAGATCAATATCTTATTTGGTTCATAAATAAAAAACTGATAAGAAAATAAGACATACTTAAGTGAAGGCCCAGATTCCAAAACAAAGGTGTACCTGAACTCCAGATATAGCTTTTACAACTGTCGACTTTCCATGAGCCACATGGCCAATGGTACCTGGATAATGAACCTAATTCAGGCTAATGCCAGTAATGTGTAAAGAGTTTCTCAAAGAGTAATTAGAAACCAAACTGGCAGTGCACATATAGAAATACATAGTTCAATAAATATCAGTTTACCAATATTTATCGTAGCCTGACGAGAAATGACCTCTGGTGAAAGTGGATGCAGTTTTGTTACATCCAACTTACTAAGGTCTTGCTCCATCAATCCTTTTCGAGACATTCTGTAGCTGCTCTTTGATACTTCTCCGGATGTCGGTACTTTTCAAGTCTGAAATTGGAAACAAATCAAAGAAATCATGCTCAAAACAGTGAATTTAGAAAGACAGTTGAGCAATGTCTCAAGGCAGAGTTTTACAGACAGTAGTCAATCATTAAAAGTATTAATGCGACTGAACTACTAAATATCTCAATGTTATTTTGCCTTCTTTTCTTGGGATCCTATTTTTGCTCGAAAGAATTGCTTCTTCATTTATTATTAAAGGTGGAATAGAAATGGATGCTAGAAACAATTTGCAAAGTCTAACTAAACATTTCAAAGTAAGATGGATTAGAAAGTATTTGAAGTCTAACTTGCTCGGACTCTTCAAAAATATCTACAGGTGCGTGTCGGATCCTCCAAAAATAGTGTATTTTTGAAGGATCCGACACGGTTGCGGCAACATTTTTGGAGAGTCTGAGCAACTTAGTTTGAAGTTACGCTAATGTGTAAATTCTTCTGCAATACAATGTAAGTATATCCTCCTCCTACGCAAAGACTTGCTAAAACATTTCAAAAGACCGAGTAGTAGTACTTTCTAGTTCCTCCCCTCCTCTTAAGTATGGATGATGCTGCATCCTTTTGTGCTTCCTCCTGCTCCTCCTCTTCCCCCAACAACTCAACCATTTTTGTTTATGTAAGAATAACTGGATAAGTACTAGATTTTGAGAATCTCTAACTTTAAAGAACCCATAATTTTCCTTATAAGATACTTAGTAAGAAATTTAGAGAACATGTAATTTGCCTTACAAGGTAAATTATTTAGTATGAGAATGAATGACCCGAATAAAATCAAATGAATACCGAAGATTCATATACATAATAAACAAACGATCCATTACATCAGCCAATCAAATACTCCTTCAATCTCAATATATGTGGCGCAATCGAATTTCAAGGTCAACCAAGTTTTTCTTTGATCGCATTTCTTTATATGCCTTCAAAATATTTTAAGTTGTTAATTATTATAATTTATTGTACTTTTACGTAATTTTCAGATATATAAATTTTATTCGAATAAAGATTCTATGTCCAAATTCAGGGTCAAAGTTTAGAAATTTAAATCTCAAAAATATTCCATTTGTGCCACATAAATTGGGACAGAGAGATTACTATGTGAATAAAACAAAATTGGATTTAAGGAATAGTTGATTGATAAGTCATCCACTAGAGCTTCTTCACTTTCCAAAAATCCTTGAACAGCACAATTTCGTAGATGCTACAATTACTTCTCAAATTTCAAGCCAAAAACAAAGTGACTCACGCATC
>NW_025875875.1:0-1126 GCF_002878395.1 Capsicum annuum
CTAGAAAATGGTTAAGTGTAGGAACTTTAAAGGGAATTTTGTGTTTCCAATGTGGTTTGGTTAATGATTTAGTTACTTGAAAATGGTTAAGAGTATTTTGTGTTTTGATTGTGGTTTCGTTTGTGACTTAGTTACTTGAAAATGGTTAAGTGCAGGAAATTTAAATGGGATTTTGTGTTTTGAATGTAGTTTGGTTTTGATACTTTATGACTTCAAAATGGTTAAGTGCAGGGAATTTAAAGGGGATTTTTTGTTTTGAATGTGGTTTGATTGGTGACTTAGTTACTTGCAATTGATTAAGTGTAGGGACTTTGAAGGGAATTTTTTATTTTTAATGTGGTTCGGTTGGTGACCTATTCAATTATAAATGGTTAAGTGTAGGGACTTTAAAGGGTATTTAATGTTTTGACTATTCTTTGGTTGGTGACATAGTCACTTGAAAATGGTCAAGTGTAGGGACTTTAAAGGGTATTTTGTGTTTTGAATTTTGTATGGTTGGTGACTTAGTTACTTTAAAATGGTTAATAGTAGGTACTTTACAGAGGATATTGTGTTTGGAATGTGGTTGTGTTTTGATACTTAGTCAGTTGAAAATTGTTAAGAGTAGGGACTCTAAAGGGGTTTTTATTTTTTGAATGTGGTTTGTTGGTGACATAGTCGCTAGAAAATTGTTCAGTGTAGGGAGTTAAAAGGTGATTTTGTGTTTTGAATGTGGTTTCATTTAGATACTTAGTCACCTGAAAATGGTTTAGTGTAGGGACTTGAAAGGAGATTTTTTGTTTTGAATGTTGTTTGGTTGGTGACTTAGTTACTAGAAAATGGTTAAGTGTAGGAACTTTAAAGGGAATTTTGTGTTTCGAATGTGGTTTGATTGATGACTTAGTTACTTGAAAATGGTTAAGTGTAGAGAATTTAAAGGGGATTTTGTGTTTTGAATGTGGTTTTGTTTTGATACTTAGTTACTTGAAAATCGTTAGTTATCAGGACTTTAAAGGGGATTTTTTGTTTTGAATGTTGTTTTGTTTTGAGACTTAGTCACTGGAAAAATTTTAAGTGTAGGGCATTTTAAAGGGATTTTCTTATTTTGAATGTGGCTTTGTTTGACACTTAGTCATATGAAAATGGT
>NW_025875876.1:0-9474 GCF_002878395.1 Capsicum annuum
AACTCGTATCGAACTTTATATATGTATGTGGAAATAAAGAAAAAAATGTATATAATCTAATCAGTGAGCACCCATAGTAAGAGTTGTTTGGTTAGCCTAGTTGTTGTTTATGGATGCTTAAGGCTATTTATTTCTTTTGGTTTTGAGTTCAATTCCCACTCAGCACATATTTTTTAAATTTTGGTAACCAACTCTTCTCTTCTTATTCACTTTAAACTTTTTATTTTTAATCCCTTACTCCTTGTGTTGATTGTTTGGATTCCACTATTTTTAAGCTAAGAAGCACCCACCGTCTAAACCACACCACACCACAAGTTCCAATAATGCCAAACCCACCAACAACACCACACCACAAGTTCCAAAAATGTCAGCCCCACCAACAACATCAATAACAGCATCAACAACAAAGAAACAAACAAAATACATAAAAAAAATGATACTGCCAACAAGACTTTTAAACTTCTCCCAACAGATGACTTTTTTTCGTATCTTATAATAAAAATTCTTGGTATATTTATTCAACAATTAAAAGTTTTAAAATAAATATGATATGGGAAAATGGTAATTAAATAAATAAAAAAATGTAAATAGAGTTGCAAGAAGAAGACGAGAATGAAAGAGCAATAGTGAATCATATCATACAATGTCAAAAGGGGGTCAAAACAATAATTTCAGTAGAGGAATATAAGATATGAATATCGATTGGTTTAGATCCTAACGAAAATTTTTAAGAAATAGGAGAGAAAAAAAAGCTGTCATAACCCTAAAGAGGATAGAAAGAAAAAGATGAGAGATTTAGGGCTGAAGGAGAGGAGGGGAGAGATGAGATAATTCTAATTTCTAGATGTACTACCCTTAATATTAAATGACTAAACAAAGTGTTTATTCAAATTAATATTTACAAAGCATAATTCATAAGACCAATTTGGTAGTAAAATAAACCCCTAATTAATATTTTCTTGATGGGAGTGCCAAGTCAATATGAAAAGGAAGAGGTATTAGGGGTTTCAATATTCATTAATTAATATTCACTAATAATTTGAGGGGCACGAGGAAGAAAATGGGTGACATTGAAAAGATAGGACAAGACCACTCAATGAGATTTTTGAGTTATCCAAGAAATATTTTTTACCGCCTTTAGTAGTACTACTATTTTATCTACTCGGACAGTAACTTTCCTTAAAACTAAAAGAAAATAAAAAGATTTTTAAATAGATATGTTGTCTGTTGCAACAGATTTAGATATCTGTTTGAGAAATCCCAACAGCTCAGTCATCTATGACAACGTATGAAAATGTCATTTGATAACTAAATCAAAAACGTCATCTGTTACAACAGATATCAATATCTATTTGAAAATTTCCAACACCTCAGTCATCCGTCATAACAAATGCAAATATCTATTTGATAATTAAATGAGAAATGTCATCTGTTGCAATAGATATTGTTATCTGTTTGAAATTCTCCAACAGCTCAGTTGTTTGTTGCAATGGATTTCATTGCAATTGATTTAGGATGAACTAGGGATGAAAGAATGAGCTCCTCATTAACTTAATGTTAAGATTAATAATAGTACCTACATCGATCTAGGTGGAACGAGGGAATAATGAATGAGCTCACAGGGTCAATTAAAAATCCAATTGAGTCGTTGCATTTGCATAGTGTTAGTATTACGTTCATCTCGACCCGAGTCGTCGATCGATCACTCTAAGTTGAAATATGTTCTCATTAACTTAATGTTAAGATTAATAATAGTACCTACATTGATCTAGGTGGAATTAGGGATGGACGAATGAGCACAAAGGGTTAACTACAACTTCAATTGAGTTTTTTGGCAATTGCCGGATGAGACGGTACTGCATTCCTCCCGACAAGAGTTATTGATCGATCACTCTGAGATGAATCGATTCTTACTACCTCGTATGTTCAACTAATACCTTAATTGAATAATCTGGGACTAGGGGTGAGTTCTCATAGGGTCAACTACAACTTCAATTGAGTCTTTTGGCAAATGCATGATGAGACGGGACTGTGTTCCTCCCAACAAGAGTCATTGATAGATCACTCTGAGCTGAATCGATTCTTACTACCTCATATGTCCAACCAATACCTTAATTGATTAATCTAGGACTAGGGGTGAGTTCTCATAATGTCAACTACAATAGATGACAATGCCTATTTGATAATTTACAATAGATGGGTAATCTATTGCAACATATGACTCAATCCATTTGATAATTGATAACAGATGGGTAATCTGTTACAACAGATGACTTAATCTATTTGATAGTTTACAATAGATGTGTAATATGTTACAACAGATTACATAATTTGTTTGATTTGATCCAACAAAAAAGACATCTGTTCCAACAGGTTGAGCATTTGTTTATATATAATTCAATTGCGTTCATATGTTAGACTAATAACTTAATTGAATGTGAGTTCTCATAGGGTCAACTACAACTTCAATTAAGTCTTTTGTCAATTGCATGATAAAACGGTACTACATTCCTCCCGACCAGAGTCAGTGATCGATCACTCTGAGCCAAACCGATTCTTACTACCTCATATGTTAGACTAATACCTTAATTAATTAATCTAGGACTAGGGTACTAATACCTTGATTGAATAATTTGGGACTAGGGGTGAGTTCTCATAGGGTAAACTATCGATTAATTTGGGACTAGGGGTGAGTTCTCATAGGGTTAGCCACAATAGATGGCAACGCTTATTTGATAATTTACAACATATGGGTGATCTGTTGCAACATATGACAATCCATTTGATAATTTACAACAGATGGGTAATTTTTCACAACAGATGACTTAATCTGTTTGATAATTTACATTAGATTTATAATCTATTGTTAACTAATTTCATTGATAATTTACAATAGATGAGAAATCTGATGCAACATGTTGAACATTTGTTTTTTACAATTTTAATTGAGTTCATATGTTAGACTCCTAAATTGATTAATCTAGGACCAGGGGTGATCCTAGAGTACTCGGTCAACTACAACTTCAATTATTTTTATATGATTTTAAAAATTACGCATATATTTTATGATTTTAAAAATAATTAAGATCATTTCGGACCAAATTAACATTTTCAAAACTACTTGTCATTCTTTTCCAAAATATAAATCAACCCATACAAAACGTTTCATCATTTTAAATCTCGAGGTCTGGCTCTTTCTCTCTCATTCTCACTCAATAATACAGTACAGACAATAACTGCTTAACAAATTTGCTCAACCCTCCACAACAGATTGCTTTTCTTCTTATTTCTGACCACATAGGTGTTATTTTCGATGTCATTCTTGCTTGTATCAGTTATTTTCTTTGTCTTCATAGGCAACAGAGTTCGAGAAGAGCTCTATATTTGTTTTTTTCTAAAAAATAAGGGATTTTAAGTTAATGATGAAAAATAAAACTTTTAGTTGTATTATCTTCAAGAATAGGTTTACAATTTTGAGTTTTGATGGTAAAATCATAGGAAGAACTCGAAAAATCCCTAGTTTCCATTGCAGTGTTTCGTTGACTGTCGTGGTATAGTTGGATGGTGTTGTTGTTGTTGTTGTTGGTGGTGGTGTTTATGGTCGCTGTGGTGGCACCGGTGGTGGCATTGGTTGGTGGTGTTTGTAGTGGTGTCGGTATTCGTGGTTTTTCTTTGTTTGTTGGCATTGGTTGGTGGTGTTTGTGGTGGTAACTGTTGGTGTGTCGGTATTCGTGGTGTTTGTAATGTATTTTTTAAAATTTATGCATACATCAACTGTAATGTAATTTTTATTTTTCTTTGTCTGTAGGTAAAACATATCTCCTAAAAGAAAAGAAAGTGAAAGTGGATCAACGTTTGACCACTAAAAAAAAGGCTACAGTACAGAGTGAAGCTAAGGAGAGATGTAAAAACAACATTAAGGGAGGTGGACAAGGGTTCGTAGATGGTGATGAAGAAAATGAAAGTGAGAAAGAAGAGGAATTGGAGAGTCAGAAAGAGAAAGAGGACCACATTATACGGCTTTCCTTGGGCTTTCATGGTAAAATTAATCACTAATTTTACTCATCCATTAATTTTTATTGAATATAGTTATTATGACTTTTTTTTGTTTGCTTCCTGTTTACACTTTTTAGGCATAGACATTTGAAGCCATTCCCCTCTTCGAAAGCAGTTAATGGATTACCCGGATGAGGTTTCTCATCCAAGGATGTTTAGGTGGTTGGCTACAAAGAGCAACACCAATATTAAGGAGGCTGATCTCTTTAACCCTTCGAATGATGCAGTACGTCTTCTTCAAGTAAAATAATTCTACTCAAAGATAAGAAAGATATTGAACAGATGTTATATCTGGTGCATAAGATGTTATATCTGATGCACCAAATGGGACATCTGTTGCGACGGGGTATATCTTGCATCAGATTACCCATCTGTGGCTTTGGTTCTCTGAACTTGACTCCTAAATGATTAACCATCTATTGCAAATTATACAACATATGTCTAATCTGATTACATATCGTTCATCTATTGCGATGTACAGATTATCTGTTGCATAACAGATTACCCATCTTGTGCAGCTACTGTAACAGATGATTGATATTTTACATCATATTATCCATGTGCTGCTCTATTTTTCTGAACCAGACTCAAACGGATTTTAACCATATACTGCAAACTATGCAACAGATGGGTTTTTTTTTTAAAATGTAGGCCAACTGTGAAAATTATTATATTATATGATTTAAATATATCTGTCTTTTTTTCCTTTTTATAGGTTGTGCATTCATGTATCATGCCTACTGAGGAGGAGTCGGTGATGACTTCTTATATTACTCTTGGTCATGTTGATACTATTGCAAACCCAACGGTGGAGTTAATAAAGAAGGAATTGGCTGGAGCAACAACCTTAAGAAGAGCAGTTACGCAAGGTCAGCCTAATGTTGAGGCTCTTCATGACCAACCTTTTACTAAGGCAGATTCGGGTGCTTCTTCTGGTGGAGTTGTTGGTGTTGGTGGCAGGAATCCTGATGCTACTACCAAAGAATAAATATGTTCGAAAACACCCCTTTTTTCCCTTACACAGGTCCCTCTCACCCCTCTTCACCGTCGTGTTCTCGTTGCGAGTGCGATGAGTACAAGGATAAATAGGATAAAATCTTTAAAAATGTAGAGGCTATCTCTAAAGCTATCGAGGAATTCAAGTCCAAGAGGTGTGTCATACCATCCAAGAAGGTGAGGGAGCTACACACTCCTACAGCATTGGTTAGGAGAAAGAAAAGAACAATTAGAGATGTACTCTCCGCTCAGAAATCAAAAGAAATTGCAATTCCTCCCTCTCCAAAAGTTGTTGAAGTTTAGGGTCCAGTTAAGAAGGTAGACATATACACAGAACTTGGTGCCAAAGAGAAGAGTGATCTGCGACAGACCAAGAATGCCAAGCCAGGCGCACCAGATTACCCCAGGCCTCCCTTTTCCTCCCAAGACTTCCAGACTATGACTGAAATGCATATGCAGTACGATGACAAGACAAGTTTACTTTTCCTAACCTAGCCCTTCTAATCTACCCCATGAAGAAGAAGATATGCAACAGATTTCACATTTGTTATAGCAGCTGGGTATACTGGTGCAATTGGTTGTGGTTTTGTTGCAACTTATTATCCATCTGTTGCATAAGTTGCATTGGATTATTGATTCAGAGAATCCTATGCAAGAGATGGACCATCCGTTGCATCTTTACAATTACTAATCTATTTAAAAATTGAATTTTTATCTCACAGCATATTGACATAATTCTCTACCTCATGAGGAAAAGGCAATTAACATACCGGGAAGCTTATGACGCTGTCGATAGGATAATGGAGCTCGACTTCTGCAAGAAGCTCAAGGATAGGTATGATCAACTCAATGAAGAGGCGTTAACCCTTGGTGTGGGACTTCATTTCCTAGTTCCTACGTTGGTCTTGGATGAAGAAGAAACATTAAGATATATTGAGGGGACAGGCCAAATCCATACGGCAAGAGCTGGACAGAGGCAAAAAAAATTCTTACAGTCATTAGCATGAATGACATGCATTATCGAGCTGTTGAGATACTACTCGAGAAGGAAAAGATCAATGTTTATGACTCCAACGTACCTCTCGTCAACGATTTCTATCTTTTTCTCCTCGTGGAGCCACTGATAGTGCTGTTGCCCATCTTGTTGAGGGAGAGTAATTTGATGAATCATTTACCAAAGGAAGTATTGATGAAGAAATCATGGGATTTTGAAGGTTGAAACAGGGGAATGATCCTTACAAAATATGATGCCGCTAAAGCGAGCGGTTCGCACGCTCTTGCACACATTGAATGTTTGCTGACCGGTAAGAAATGGCCGAGCCAATGACTTTTCTGTGCGACAACGTTGTGGCAAACCTGCAAGAGGTCTGGGCTTATGGGTTACTAAATGAACGCTTAAAGCCTATGTATATAGAAGAGCCTGTGAAATATAAAATTTTAATTTCAAGTCACCCTTCACTTTAGTACATGTACATATAGTGGCAATAATTTTTTTCTAATGAAAGTTGAGTTTTTTATAATGCAATAGATTAGATTGTCAATTTGTTGCAATAGTGGGAAGACCTGTTTAAATAATCTAATAATCTAATAATCTAAGTCTAATCTGTTGCAACAGTGGGAAGACCTGTTTGATAATTTCTATGAATAATCTAATAATCTAAGTCTAATCTTTGCAAAAGTGGGTAGACCTATTTGATAATTTCCATAGATGATCTAAATTTTACAACATATGCCTAAATCTTTTTGATATTTTCCAACAGTTACGCTTAAATATCCATGTGCTCGTCGACAACAAACCAGTAGCAAATACACACACCACCATGAAAATTTCAGCAATTAGGCTTCAATATCCACGTGCCCAGCAACACCAAATCAGTAATAATAATGACAACAATGTAGTATCTTCTTGCTCGATTTTGTTTCTCTTCAGAAGCCTTGACTTTGTTTAACAAACCCCAGATTACACGATTTGCTTGTGAAGGGTGTCGTTCTTCATACCAATCAAAGTAATCACATCCACCCAATTTCTATAAAAAATACAACACAATTACAAAATAATTACAAGTCAATAATTAATCAGTTAATTAAATAAAAAAAATATTACCTTTGAAATCGTACAAGTAAAAAACCTACGATCCTTATTTTGTTGAGTCCAAGACGTCTTTAACAGAGCTTCATGACCGCACTTACAATATCAAAAATCTTTATCACAAAAAACAGTATAAGATGCGCTCGACATTGTCAAGGTTAGTTGGAAAAAATGAAAGTAATAATTTGAAGAATTTGGATAGATAAAAGAAGATGACGATGATGAAGAAGAAGATTTGGGAATTTAGGGTTAAATTTTAGGAGGAAGATGAATATATAAGACAATGGGAGAAAAAAATGACCATTGAGGGCTAAGTGACGGCAAGTCCGCGAAATGTGCCAAGACTGACACTAACACATTTGATGCCTATTTTATTTTACGTCTTTAAAATGAACATGTCTACTTGATGCCTAGTTTATTTTAGGTGTTTGAACTGAACATCGTCAATGGGTTACGCCTTTTTTATTTCAATTCACTTTAACCTTTTTAAATGTAGTGGTAATTTTTTATGTCCAATAAAAGTTGAATTTTTATAATGCAACAAATTCTCTATCTATTGTAACAGTTATCCTACCTGTTCTAACATATAGTTTATCTGTTGCAATAGGTTGGTCATCTGTTGCATTATCTTGATGTTTTTATCTAAAGTCAATCTGTTGTAATAGTGGGAAGACATGTTTGATAAATTCCAACAAATAACCTACCTGTTGCAACATATGTATAAATCTATTCGATTATTCCAATAGATGTGTCGTCTGTTGCAACAGATAAAGTCCATCTGTTGCAACATATGTCTAAATCTATTTTTTTTCTCAATAGATGTGTCATCTGTTGTATTATCTTGATGTTTTTTATCTAAAGTCCATCTATTTCAACAGTTGGAAGACCAGTTTGATAAATTCCAATAGATCACCTACCTGTTGCAACATATGTCTAAATCTGTTTGAATTTTCCAATAGATGTGTCATCTATTGCAACAGATACATTATCTATTGCAATATTTGAATCTAGCATTCCTTTTCAATTAATAAGTTCAAATCTAAGGAATAAATATAATTCGTAGACAAAATAAAATAAATCGAAGCCTTTATAAATTAGCTGAAATAAGTCAACGAATAAATGAAATGTAAAAAAATTATTATGGGTACAGATCTCAACAAATACACCAACAACAATTTAAGTATTCTGCCTAGGATTGCTTTGACAGGATCAAGCTATAAAGATCTACTCAGTATGGATAAGTTGTTCTTCGTCCGGTGCTATGGAATTTGGCTTTGCTCGTGGTCGATCTTCATTGTCGTTTGCGTACAGTTTTTGTGCTTTCTGTTCTTAGTATTTCCATAAAAAGAGTAGCATATTGTCAATGCTATTCAGTAGTAGCTTCTTCTACATCCACCTGGAAATTCAGAATTGGTCAATGCTAATCACAGAGATACAACAAAACAAATAAGGATAACTCATCTTTTCTAGCAAATCAAATAGGTCTTCCTCCCATTTTAAATTGTCCCAAATATATTATATTTCTATTGCAACAATGAATCAACTGTTGGGATAAATTTCTACATGAGGAAGACCCTGTGTGATAATTTCCAATGGATGAACCATCCGTTGCAATGTATGAATTATCTGTTACAGTAGATAGGTCATCTGTTGGTATAAATAAAAGTTGTACGAAGAGCTATTTGATTTGATAAAACAGACGAGACATATGTTGCACCAGATAAAGTATTTGGTGCAACAGGTTAGCCAACTATTGCAACAGATGTATATATCTATTTGATAATTTTCAGCATATGTGTCATTTGTTGAAACAGATATGTGTCTGTTTGTTTTGTCAGTTGGAAGACATATAATATATTCACCTTCTTCATCTGGTGCTTCCTTCCTTTGGATATTGTACATTGCTCAGTGCAACACGCAGATAGAGGAGTTGCAATTTTGCTTTTTTGGATGCCTGATAATGCCCTGGAAATCACTCTCCTTATCCTCTTAACCTTAATCACTAATGGAGCGGATGGAAATAAAATCCTCTTTGATGGAATAAGACCCCTCTTAGGTGTCAATTCCTTTACAGAAGTAGTTAATGCATTAATAACATTAATCACTACATCATGTTTCGCCCTGCAGTCTTGACATTTGCATGCAAAACATTCTCTGGGAGAGGCAAAATCTATATAACCAGTATGATCATACTCATAATGGTTTGCTTTAAATACTATAAGAGGAGCATCATTTACACCAACAGCAGCACCATTGCCACCACCAACAGCTCCATCAACAACAATAAGCCCACCCTCCAAAATTGTTTTTCTTGTAATAGCTGTTGCTCCAAA
>NW_025875877.1:0-1101 GCF_002878395.1 Capsicum annuum
GGGGACGGGAATCAAAAATTCATAAAAGTGAATATTATGATATTTTTGATACATTGTTGATGTTGAATGCGATATGTCATCGAGCGGGTAGGCAAACAGTAAGCTCGGGTAGGCAAGTTTAGGATCGGTGTAGTGTTGGAATGATTGGAATATTTGTTGAATGTCTTATTTATCTTATTTGGAAAGTGTATTTATTTAACCGAGGAATGCCCCGAGGTAATTTGTATTTACTCACCGGGGAATGCCCCAAAGAATTTTGTACGCTAAGGATGTTCGTGATCAAGGCCCGAGGCATCGGGTAAAGCATGATTTAGGACTAGTGTAGGTTATTTCAGTATTTTTATTTCGGGTTGTAATAATTGGGCTGGACTTTACATTTTTGTTTTGTTTTGTTATTTTTTGATTATTTTGCGTGCTTTTGTGTGGTTTATGCATTTGTAACGTCAATTTAGCCGATACGCTCTGCCAAGCGACCGTGGTTGAACCACGGGATCGAGGGGTGCCTAACACCTTCCCCTCGGTCAACAGAATTTCTTAGCCGGATTCTCTGTTCGCAAACCAGTTTAAGAGTCAAATGGTTTTGAAAAGGATTTTCCAAAGGTGACTTGGCACACCGGATTATGCCAAGTGGCGACTCTGAAAAAAAATGTAAATAATCCTTTTCCGAAACAAACTTTCACTTCTTGTCACTTAAATAATAAAATCCTTTCGACCCTTAAAATATACATTTTTTGGAGTACGTAAAAAAGTGGTGTGACACTCAAAACTAAGACTCCAAGTATTAAAATCAGGTTCAGCAACGTGTTGCTTCAATCTTCAAGCTGCAAACTGATGAGTCAATTTGTCAATGCGTAAGCGACTATGAAGATTACTCACTCTATTTCGACTAAATCTCCTTCTTCAACTCAACTTCTCTCTTATGTTGTATTCAAACTCAAAACTCTTCATCTCCACACGTGATAGTTCAATTGAGTTTATGAGCATACACCTGCTTATCTATTCCAGAAATCAAACACTCTTATGATCTTGTCCTCTCATATCAGTTGATCCCTTTGGGGAGTATAAAACTTGTGCCTGAACATCAATGAACCACTTCAATTA
>NW_025875878.1:0-2939 GCF_002878395.1 Capsicum annuum
CATCAGAACTGTCATAGTCCGAGTACTCATAAGGTAGGGTCGACGCCCACCTCCCCCCGAACTGTACTTGCAAGTTTTCACTTAAAAAGCTCTCCACGCCTACTCTCAACAAAAAAAGTATGATGATGCATTCAGCTGGTTGTATATATAGGATTTTCTGCTTTCTTATTTTTGTTGTAGTTGGATCTGAATCATTTAATTTGCAGTCGTCAGCGAAAAGCTCGCTTGATTCGTTACTTCAAGAATATGCTTTCAAGGCATTGGCATGGCCAAGAACAAAAACTGGTACTGCTTATGAAGGATCAGTTCCATCCAATTTGACGGGAATTAAAATTTCGGCATTGATGCTTAGAAGAGATAGCTTAAAATGGAGAGGCTATGGTTACTATCATGAATTTCGTATTCCGACTGGGGTCACTGAGGAGCCATATGTAACAAGGATTGTTCTTGTCTACCAAAATCTTGGTAATTGGTCGTCGTTTTACTATCCTTTGCCTGGTAATTATATTTATCTAACGCCAGTTTTGGGTATTTTGGCTTATGATGCGATGGATATGTGTACCAAAAATAAACTGCAACTGAAAATTCATGTATCGGAAAATCCTATAGACATCAGGTTCAGTAATGTGCAGCCTGAACCAGAGGGGTCTTTGCTCAAGTGTGTGTATTTTAACTCGGATAACTCGATTGAATTTGGAAATGTGACTAATGGAAATATCTGCTCAACTAGAAAACAAGGCCACTTTGTTATAGTTGCCGAAGTGCCAGTTGCTCCTAGCCCTGCTCCTTCTGCTGATGGAAATCATAATCAACTCAGCTCTGAAGTGTTGACTATTTCATTGGGATTTCTTGGTTTTGCTTTTTTGGGAGTATTATTTGTTGTTGCACAGAAGTATATATTACTGGAAACAAGTCCGATTTTGGATGATTCGGCAGCGATGATTGTACCCTTACTGGGGGCAGCTAATGTGCAAACAGAGGTGCCAATGCCTGAGGAAGATAGATCTTCCTCAGAGAACGATTATGCGATTAGACCGTTGCCGGAGAACGACTATGTGCCTCAGATTAATCCGAAACTTTAGTCAACAATGTCTATATTCATTTATTTCCCCGTAATCAAACCACTTACAGAGGTGCAAGACTTTTTTCTTTTCCTTCTTCTTTTATAATTTTATTAAAGAAGGGAGCCTTGGAGTAATAGGTAAAATTAATATCATGTAACTAGCATGTCACGGGTTCAAACCTTGAAAACAGTTTCTTGCATAAATGCAAGATAAGGCTGTGTACATAGATAATAGACCCTTGTGGTCCGGCCCTTCCCTGAACTCTGCATATAGCGAGAGCTTTATTGCACAGGCCTGCCCTTTTGTATAATTTTGTCAGAGGAACAAATTGACGTGCATGATGTAAGATATATTGTTTCTGAGATTACCTTCATTATCTTGCTCATGTGTATGAAATTAGTTACGGCCTGGTATGCCCTGAATACTTATCTTTCTCTACAAATATTTTTACATTTACATCGTTAAGAAAGGGGGTCCAGGGCTTATCCCTCCTACATTACAAACCCCCCATCTTGTTCAATAACGACAAGAATCACTACTAGCAATTCCCCAGCCAAACTAGTTTTGCTGAACTTTTCTGATTGCATATCACCATATATCAAATGAAAAAAGCAGTGCTTAAACACATGTTTAGAAGCTACAACACCATATATCTTTCGTTGCATATGAATTAAGCAGCCTTTACAAGATAGTACATGAAGCTCAAAGTTCTAATGCAAAGGTGTAAATTTCATCCATGGTCACTTAACTTGGGGTTTTGGGTCACAGGTGACAAAAGAGTTTTAAAATGAGGTGTAAGTGACAATTACTTTATTATGGATTAAGAAAGTTGAAAAAGTATGAAAATAACCCATAAGTTTTTAAATTTACATTTTGATTCCGATGTATACCTAAAATAACGAAAAACGGAGGAAAAAAAAACGTCTTTCTCTCTCTTCTAATCTATTGTTGTTTTCTCTCTCTTAGCGATTTTTGTTGTTCATTGTTTTTGTTTCTGCTGCTTTATTCATCATCTTCTGCTTTATTATCATCATCTTCTACTTCATTATCATCTTCATCTTCTTCTTGTCGACCATTTGTTGTTGTTGTTGTTGCTGTTGTTTGTATAGTGCTACTGTTGCGATCTGACCAATTTCTTAGGTCAAATTTTGTTTACTACATCACTTTCCACTTTGGCATTACTTTATAGGTGACTTTGGTAAGTAAAATTATGATTTTTATTTGTATTTGTCATCTGGGTACACTTCTGTTTTTCTAACAATGGATAGAACCCCGATCATGAATCCATCATAAGCGTCCACAATTTAAACAGATCAATCATCTGGTGCATCAGATGAGTAATTTGTTGCATCAGAAGATTTATCTGTTACATCAGACTGTTTATCTATTGCATCAGACGTATTATCTGTTATATCAGGATGTTTATCTGTTGCACCAGACTAATTTTCTGTTGCATCAGAATGTTTATCTGTTGCACCAGACTAATTATCTATTGCAAGGAATGATTAATCTGTTTGAAACAACACAAATCAACCCCTGCCACAAACCCAACAGATAACCAATATGTTTCAACTCTTGCTATTGCTACTGGATTCAAAATTATTCTTTACAACCAATTACCCATCCCAAATTTCCTAATTCGATTTCTCATTTTACTAGTCTTTTCCATTAATCAAGAAAAGATTAAAAAAATCCATATTTTACCCTTTGCATTAATTAATTTTTCTTCAAATTAAAATGGAAACATCATTTAATAGGGGGACTATACTCCGATAGACGTTAAAAACTTTCTTCTCTTATGAAATTTCGATTGAATAGCAAACAATGATTATTTCAAACACGTCTACTGTCCCACCAATTGATCAGTGGGTTGTG
>NW_025875879.1:0-1044 GCF_002878395.1 Capsicum annuum
GTGATTTGAACAGAGCAAGTCCGAAAGATGATTTTTCACTGCCCAACATCCACATTTTGTTAGACAACTGTGCTAAACACAAGGTTGCCTCTTTTGTGGGTTGCTTTGCCGGATATCACCAGATCATTATGGATGATGAAGATGCAGAGAAGACATCTTTTATCACATCATGGGGAACTTATTATCATCGTGTGATGTCGTTCTATTTGAAGAATGCTGGAGCAACATATATGAGAGCCATGACCACTATGTTTCATGACATGATGCATAAGGAGATTGAGGTCTACATGGATGATGTGATTATTAAGTTAAAAAGTCAGGCCGACCATGTTAAAGATTTAAGAAAGTTCTTTGAAAGGCTTCACAGGTATAATCTCAAACTCAACCCGGCAAAATATGTATTTGGAGTTCTATCTGGAAAGCTATTGGGGTTTGTAGTCAGCTATCGGGGAATTGAATTGGATCCCTTGAAAATCAAAGCCATTCAAGATTTGCTCCCGCCCAAGAATAGGACGGAGGTGAAGAGTTTGCTTGGTAGACTGAACTACATTAGCAGGTTTATTGCTCAACTCACAACCACTTGTGAGCTCATATTCCAGTTGCTGAAAAAGAGTGTTGCGGTAAAATGGACTGAAGAATGTCAGGAAGCGTTCGATCGAATCAAAAGATATTTGTCAAATCCGCCCGTGCTGGTACCCCCGGAGCCTGGTAGGCCTTTGATCTTATATTTATTAGTCATGGACAATTCTTTCGGTTGTGTCCTGGGTCAACATGATGTCACAGGCAAAAGGAGCAGGCTATTTATTATCTTAGCAAGAAGTTCACCGCATATGAGGCCAAGTATACTTTTCTTGAAAGAACGTGTTGTGCCCTAACTTGGGTAGCACAGAAGTTGAAGCATTATCTCTCATCCTATACTACTTATCTCATCTCCCGCGTGGATCCTTTGAAGTATATCTTTCAGAAGCCTATGCCAACGGGTCGATTGGCAAAGTGGCAAATATTGCTTATCGAGTTTGACATTGTATATGTGACCCGAACAGC
>NW_025875880.1:0-2172 GCF_002878395.1 Capsicum annuum
CATTCTTTTTCAGCAACTTGAATATGGGCTCACAAGTGGTTGTGAGTTGAGCAATAAACCTGCTAATGTAGTTCAGTCTACCAAGCAAGCTCATCACCTCCGTTCTATTCTTGGGCGGGGGTAAATCTTGAATGGCTTTGATTTTTGAGAGATCCAATTCAATTCCCCGACGGCTGACTACAAACCCCAACAGCTTTCCAGATGGAACTCCAAATACATATTTGGCCGGGTTGAGTTTGAGATTATACCTGTGAAGCCTCTCAAAGAACTTTCTTAAATATTTAAAATGGTCGGCCTGACTTTTTGACTTAATAATCACATCATCCACGTAGACCTCAATCTCCTTATGCATCATGTCATGAAACATAGTGGTCATGGCTCTCATGTATGTTGCTCCAGCATTCTTCAAACCGAACGGCATCATTTGATAACAATAAGTTCCCCATGGTGTGATAAAAGATGTCTTCTCTGCGTCTTCATCATTCATAATGATCTGGTGATATCCGGCATAACAATCCATTAAAGAGGCAACCTCGTGTTTAGCACAGTTGTCTAACAAAATGTGAATGTTGGGCAGTGGAAAATCATCTTTTGGACTTGCTCTGTTCAAATTACGGTAATCAACACACACTCGAATTTTGCCATCTTTCTTTGGTACGGGAACAACATTGGATAACCACATGGGATAGCGATCTACTCGAATTACTTTGGCTTCAAGTTGTTTCATGATTTCCTCTTTAATTTTAATACTTACATCCGTTGTAAACTTTCTCAACTTCTGTTTGACAGGAGGGAATGCGGGATCAGTTGGCAATTTGTGAGCCACTAATTCAGTGCTTAAACCAGGCATATCATCATAAGACCATGCAAAAACATCCTTATAATCCATTAATGCTTGAATCATTTCATATTTTAGCTGTGGCAAAACATGTACATTGATTTTAGTTTCCCTAAGATCTTCTTGATCCCCTAGATTTATTGGCTCAGTCTCATTCAAATTAGGATTCGGTTTGTCTTCAAACTGTTCCAACTCTTTGCTTATTTCTTCTAGTGCTTTTTCTTCATCATATTCCCCATCTTGCTTCATTACATCTTGATTAGTTTGGATTTTAAGATCAGGCTGAAAATTTCGCATGCATGTCATGTCATTAGAATCAGCATAAAGAGAACTGTGTAAGAAAAGAAAAACAAAATATATTACACACAAAACAAAAGGGACATTGCATTTCATTAAATAAAAAAATAGAAGGGTTTAAACACAGATACCAACATAAAATAAACAAACTAAAATCCGAATTACAGCCCTAAAATAACTCGAATAAACAGAAAGAAAAACAAAATAAACTACCAAAACTCCCTCCTGACGGGGAGAGGAGTGACTTCCCAATTATTGAGCCGAACAGCTGGACCTATGAATTACACGTCTGCTATACTGGTACCTTCTCCTGCTTCGACCATATCAACTTCAATACAAAGGTTCTGGAAGTCATCAACCAATTCAACCTCAAATTCCACATGCTTCGTGACACCGCTCTTAACAAATGATTCACTGAGTAGTGGCATTGGGCGAGGGAGTAACCATATTTCCTTTTTCCTTCCCTTGGCTTTCTTTAGATCTTCAGCTGTAGGCTCAAATCCCAGACCAAACGTGCCCACGTTCTCACTAGGACATATGGGATGAACTATACCGTGAAGAGATGCTCCCAAATCCTTTCCTGGCTTAAATCCGTATTTCCAAAGTTCACTCACCATCATGATAGAAGCAAAAGACAATTGCAGTCCCGATGTAGCCTGCCATTCAAGGATACGATTCACTGGCACTGTATCAAAAATTTGATAGACGAATGTCTCCTCTACGTTATTTGCTTCAATAAGAGACAAGGGAGAATATTCGTAAGCTGACAAATCTTCTTCACCATGAATAACTACTTCTTGCCTATCATGCTCAAACTTAATCATTTGGTGCAGTGTAGATGCAACCGCCTTGGCCTTGTGGATCCACGGCCTTCCCAACAACAGATTGTACAAGGATTCTACATTTAATACTTTAAAATCTATGGCGAACTCAACAGGCCCTATGGTCAACATTAGTTCTATTTCGCCAATGGAATTTGATTTTGCACCATCGAAAGCCCTAACACATACATTGTTGGGCCTGATCCTGTCAGCACC
>NW_025875880.1:2272-3813 GCF_002878395.1 Capsicum annuum
GACCTCAAAGATTTTTCCAACCATTTTCTCAAGATGGTTGATTGTAATCTCCCTTGGAATATATGCTTCATTTAATACCTTCAGTAAAACATCACGATGCTCCTTGGAGTGCAACAACAAAGATAAAAGGAAAATTTGAGCAGGGGTTTTCTTCAACTGGTCTAATATTGAATACTCTGGCAATTTTATCTTTTTCAAAAATTCTTCGGCTTCTTCTTTGGTGATAGACTTTTTGATAGATGACGGTCCACTCACTGTTGGCTTGGACTTTCTTAAGCTTTCAGGCACGAAACATCTTCCTGACCTAGTTAAACCCCTTACCTCATCTACATCTTCCACAACTTCTTTCCCGTGATAGGTCATCACAGTCCGCCCATAATTCTAGGTAACTCTTTTCGTATCAACTATCGAAGGTTGGATCACCAGTTTGAGGACAATAGGCGTTGCCAGCGCTCCTTTCACCGTCAAGATGGGCTGACTCAGAGCTCCCACCACCGTCAACTTAGATTTATCCTGACTTGAATCAACATACCTTCTGGTAACCTGTACTGTGATCAGGGGTTTCTTTGTGCTTTTTTGGGATTTATCTTCTCTCATTCCTTCCTGGCTCAATGATATTGCTTTCAAAGACTCCGCTACATTCACCGATTTCTCCTCAATGGTTTGTATCTTGACAATAAGCTTATAACCCCTCGAAGACTCTTTCCCATCATATATCAATTCTAACATATTGGCTTCAACATGGGTTGGCAACAGATTCTGGTTAATGTTTGGGCCTTCCGAGGCTTGGACCAGCATCTGATTTGTGTCAGTTAAATCTTGGACAACTCTCTTTAAATGCCAGCATTTCTCGATATCACGGCCTGGCATATCAGAATAGTACGCACACCTTAAAGAATAATCGAGATTCCTCGGCGGTGGATTTGAAAGCCTTCCTCGAATTGGGTTTAAAACCTTCAACTTTCTCAACCTATCAAACAAACTAGCATATGACTCCCCAAGAGGTGTGAATTGATTTTTGACCGCGTTCTCCTTCTTATACTCCGTCCTAGGCTGAAAACTGGGTCTGAAGGGGTTTTGGTAATTTGGTGGCGCGAATGGGCGATTTTGTGGAGCTTGCGCGCGCCATTGCGGGTAAGAAGGGGTTTGGGCATATGGCTGCGCGCTATATACTGGGTACAAGGGTGGTGGAATGGAATATAAAGGGTTTTGTGGAGGGTAGTAATAGTGGGGAGGAATATATGGAGCTTGGGCGTAGACTTGGGCTTGGGATTGGGGAAAGGGGCGAGGTGGTCTTTTAGGATAGGAATGGGTTCCAACTACGACAGTCGCAACATTCTCTTTCTTT
The DNA here is from genome assembly GCF_002878395.1 of Capsicum annuum. NCBI lineage: Eukaryota > Viridiplantae > Streptophyta > Magnoliopsida > Solanales > Solanaceae > Capsicum > Capsicum annuum. The sequence goes on from NW_025875880.1 coordinate 3,621, forward strand.
TTTTTACCTCCAAATGCGCCAGATCCACCTTGAATCACTTGTGTGGATGCTTTTAATACGGTAAAACTCACTATTCGGTCGGTCTTAATTCCGTCCTCTATCATCTCCCTCATTTTGAGGACTTCCATAAAAGACTTTCCCATTGCCGGAAGTAAATGTTGAAAATAGGTCTCATCCTGTGCCTGAATAAAAA
>NW_025875881.1:0-1405 GCF_002878395.1 Capsicum annuum
GCACATATCATTATCAGTTTTTATTTCTTCATTTTTTACTAGATATTTTGCTATATAATTTTCTTTTTGTCCTGTATTTAAGAGTATTAAATATTCTTTTTCGTTTATTTTTCCTGTTATATAATATTGATTTAAATTACTTGTTGAATTTATTTCATAACTTGTTCTTTTTTATGAGCTTGATGATTCTGATTTTTCATCAGCTATTCTTTTTGTTGTACTTATTCTATCATTTACTATTTCTAAATTTTCTTCTATATCTATGTCTCTATAGCTATAATCATTATAATCTATTGTTTTTACAATTTGTTCGAATGGGCTTTCTATTCGTATTTTATTAACCTTATTTTTTTCTGTTATTTTATGTTTTGTTGTTAATACATATAAATTTTTGCATCTTGCTGTAAATATTTTACTTCCTGGGGTTAATTCTATTCCTGATATTTTCCAATATAATACTAGTGATTTGTCTATATTTTTATCTGTTACCGCTACTGAATAATTTGCACTTATTATAAATTTGAATTTTTGGTATATTAGATTTCCTTTTACGGCAGTTATTATATTTTTTTCTATAGGTTTTATAATTCTATCATCTGGTAAATATAATTCTATTGGTGTATCTATTCCTTCTCTAAAACATGCTTTTATTAATATCTCTGTACCTCCAAGGTGTACATATTTTATTGGATCTCCTTTACTTTTTATATCATTTATCTCTTTATTAATTATTCTTTTTGTTACTAGTGGTACACTAGCTTTGCCTTTTGCATATCTACAGTATATTACATGTTCCTTTTGGCATACTACATAATATTCGTCCTTTTTCCTGGTGAAAATATTTTTTATTGTTGGTATTTTAAATATTTTTTCTACACTTAAATCTAATTCTTTTCCTTTTATTTCATCAAATATGTTACTGTCAAATATTATTTTTTGTTTTGTTCCTTCGTCATTTAAATATTCTTCCTTTGTTATTATTTTTATATCTTCTTCAGTCATTTGATTCATCTATTTCACTATCTATTTCATTATCTGTTTCGTTTTCTGAAATTTCATATATACTATCCTCACTTTCTAATTCATAATCTATATAGTCTATCTGTATATATTCTGTATTATCTATTTTTATTTCTGATATTTGTTTATTTTTTGGATTTTTAGGTAATTTACAATCTCTAGCTAAATGGCCTAATTTTCCACAATTATAACAAATACATTCTTTTATAGATTTCTTCTTTCTATATGGTTTTTTGTATTTATAATTTTTTACATAATATCTTTTTCTTGGTTTCTTGTATTTATATTTTGATTTTTTATATTTCTTATATTTCTTATGTCTTTTTCTTTTCTTATAATATCTTTCTTCACATCCAAATTGGGGTGCTATTTTATTTTTGCAACT
>NW_025875882.1:0-2821 GCF_002878395.1 Capsicum annuum
AGTTCGTTGATAGGCTTCTGTATCATTGATGGAGGATTTATATTAGTTGTCACGGTCGGAATAAAAAGTGGGTTGTTCGTGAATGATGGATTTGGAGGAAGCATGGTGGATGTGTCAGCAGCGCTAGACACATTAGCCTATGGACCAAATCCGGGCGGATAAGGTGGATCGTCGACTTGGGCTTGAGTAGAACTGGGATGATTTGCATTTGAAAGGCCAGGAATCGAGGAAGGCGGGGCTTGTCCATTCGCCTAGGCCTGGTACATTTCCGCAATTTGTTGCTTCAATAACCTATTCTCCTCCAAAGATGCGAACTCTCGTGGAACTAACTGATCTCGACCTTCTTCATTATCAGATTCTGTTCCATCTTTTCGAGTCATCTTCTTTTTTCCTTTATACCTTGTGTTGTACGGGTGAGAGGCCAGCTTAACCACAACTAACCACCTTATTATCTCTCTCTTTTTGAGACAGAAACAAATATGTTAGGATTTAGAGCTTTTAAAAATATTAATATATTCATAATTAACTCAAATGTCATGCACCTAAGTAATTTCCTTCCTGAAATGGACTTAGGAAACCCCTCTTGTTTCATCCCGGCTTTGGTGAATTAATTTTTTTTTCTCATTATTTAACGCCAACATCTTAACATTGTTACTTGAAACTTGAAAAAATATTTGATCGCACCCGCCGAGGGTTGCCTACGTATCATGTTTTACATGAATCAGATCATCACGTAGTTCATGGATATAGTAAACATATGTATATATTCGGAAATAAAGAGAATAAAAAACTTGAAACAAATGCAAAATTTTCCATTCATTTCTAACTGTTCTTAAAACAAAGCTTTAATGAAAGGAAACTAAAATTATCTAAAACTAGAACAGACTCAGAATGCTGGAGAAATACTAAAAAAAAACCTATAAAGAAACTAACTCTAAGAAAACAAGGACTTTAATAATTATCACCAAGATGCCTTCCAAAGATGTCTTGCAACTTAATCCTCCCTCAGACTTGAGTAGATCCTGGATAATGCTTTTGGCAGAAGTGGAGCGAGAGCACGTGCCTGACGACCTAGATTTTCATCACCTTGGTGAAGATACTTAGCAAAAACATTAATCAAGGTTTCACTGAGCTGAAGTACTTCTCCCCTGGCCTCAATCATACTCTCATGGCAGTTTTGCACCCAATGCTGCGTAGTGCGGACGGTATGCTTTAGGTCTTCTTCTTGTTCATGAAGGTCATCGATCTGATAGTGAAGCTCCTGTCGTTCGGTCATCCACTGGTTTTTCTCAACTTTAACTTCCTTCTGAAAAGTCGTGAAGCGTCTCGCTATTTCTCTTTCCCGATCCATGGAAGCTTTTAGCTGAGCCCGAAGCTTCGACTGTGTACTTGTCAGCGAGGCCTTCTCTTTCTCAAAATCACTGGATTGTTGCTCCATAGCACCGGTGGCAATATCCAGGTCTTCTTGTAGGGCATGCATGGCGACACGATTCTCTCTCTTAATCTCCTTACGAGCCGACCTAATTCTGGCCTCAACTCTCGCCTCATGGTGAACCAATTCTTCTTTAGCCCTTTCCAAATCATTATTTAAGACGTGCAGAGTAGACCGATAGTTCTCTTCTACTTCTCGTCGATCTTGCTTAATTCTGACTTCGATCTCCGCTTCTCGATCCACCGGCTCTCTGGTTGACCTTTCTGGCATAGCTATAGGAGGAGGCTGGTCATGAAACCATGCCAGATACCAATAGTCTACCTCGCCCTTGTCGCGGTCTTCCACTATGTGATCGAAACCTGAAAGTACACATCCTCCCTAAATCTTAAGTATCTCAGTCTTCCTTAGAGGGATGTCAGGGAGGAATTCGTACATGAACTCTTTCATATCCTCGACTGGCGGTATATGCTGACGTCGACCAAATTGTCACATGACTCTTAGTGGCACGTAGGGATGAACACCTCGGAGACCCATTAAGACGATGAAGGGTCGGAAAGTAGACATATATATCACCTCTTTTGAAGGGAACCAATGATAATTCCACACTATCTTGTCCGTCGTCAACCCCTCCAAGTACTCCTTCCAAGCTCTTATTCCTTCGGAAAAGTTTTGGTCTTCCATCCTCTTCTCATGGCCCTTGATATAATCATTCCACTCGACTTAAAAATCCACAATAAATGGATGGTAACGAATATGCTCGAGCATCCATAACTGCAATAGAATGTTACATCCTTCAAAATAGTCCGCCCTATTTTTGCACATCATCAGGGCCCGATAAATGTCTGCCAAAATCATGGGCACGAGGGTGACCTTAGGATTCTTCTCAAAAGCGGTAATAAACGCAGTCAGATTGGTGCTGATTTTTCCTCCTCTCTTTGAAAATACCATGATTCCCAAAAAGGCCACTATGAATGCTTTAGAACTGTGCTTTTTCCAGGTTCGGTAGCACCCCCCGTTGTTAAGTTCTGATTTAAACAACTCGAATCCCTTTTCCTGACCATATCTTTCGTATAAAAATTCTAGATGAACCCATCCATTTTCTAGGTAGCCTCCTATGTTCTTCTATTTTATGTGCAATAGCTCGAAAAATCTTTCGGAAGTGACATGCTTCGGTATCATGGGTTCTCCTCGGTGAAGGTTCTTTCCCTTTCCAATAAATGCTCCTATTTCCTCTAGTGTGGGAGTAAGCTCAAAGTCAGAGAATCGGAATACGTTGTTTGAAGGATCCCAAAACTGTACCAAAGATTCTATCACGTCTCTTCGTGGTTCAACACTCAACAGACTCCTTAAAAATCCCAAGTGTTTATATACTTCTCCCTGTCCATAGTC
>NW_025875883.1:0-1365 GCF_002878395.1 Capsicum annuum
AGAGCGAATTCAAATTAAAAAATTTATTGTGTTTGTGTATTGAATTTATAATTGAAAGTTTAAATTAGTTGGAGAGGAATTTCAACTATTTGGAATGAAATTAAATTTTTTCTATAATTTGTAAAAGTTATTTATTTAATTATTTTTTTAATATTTAATTTCCTATGTGGCATTTTAAAAATGATGTGGAAGCTGATGTGGCAGCAATTATGTTACACACACCGAAATAGAGTTTAAAATATTGAGTTTTATTGAGTTGAGGGGTTCAGATACCAAAAATCTAAGTAGGGACGTTTACTTTACAAACTCGGACAAATATAAGGGTCCACAAAGCTTTCGCCAAACTAATATTGAAGTCTCATGACTATTAATGAGTCTCTCGTTAAAATGCAAAAGATTCACTGAAGGCTCATGAGGGTAGAACACCTTTAGTATAAATATATTTAACGGTCCATTTTTTAACGTGAAAATTGCACACTGAAGGTGCTCCATTTTCCATACGTTTTCACCATTTTGATCATGAAAAATCTGGCAAACCCATTTGTTGAAATTGTTCCACATTTAACACTATTTTAATTCAAAATTTTAATTTTCAGATTAAGTAATTGGGAGAACAAATAAAAAATATATTTTGATCCAATTTTAGCAAACCTCATTTTTCAAATCTATACATCTAACAAAACTTCAAGCAAAAATCCATTACCCCATTAATTCAATTAATACAAAAACTACAATTTACATAAATAAGAGATGAGCAAACAAACAAAAGCAAAGAAAATTTAGTTAACTTGCAATAAGTAGTGCCATCAGGTTCAACATCCATCCAGCTTCAGTACAAAGAGCCTTACATTATTATCACAATATTTAGGAAGATTATAACTATGTTGTGCTCCACCTACATCTTTGGCCACTTCACAGGTCATCACAAAAAATGATGTTGACTACCCTCCAGCTTCACACATCATTTTCCCCTATAATTTTTTGATTTTCATGGAAAAAATTATGCTATCAAAATCAAGATAGGGTTCTTCAATTTTTTTTTCAATAGAAAAGTTATATAAATCCTATGATATAACAAAGAAAGACACTGTCAATGTGCTAATTCTATACATCTCTACAGATTCTAGAAATCAAAAATTGAATTAGTTCTTTTTGTTCCGTTACAATTGCGGTTGAACAGAAACCACAAGTAACGTATCTAATTCACCTTGAAGCAGAAGAATCAAATTGAGTGTTCTTATTCCATCAGAATAAAAAAAAAAATCCAAAAAACCCCCAAAAAAAAAACCCCCCCCCCTCCCCCCCCCCCCCCCCCCCAAAAAAAAAAATCAAAAACTAAAATAATTGGAGTATTGAAATTTTTTT
>NW_025875884.1:0-1111 GCF_002878395.1 Capsicum annuum
AAAATAGGTCTAACAGACAACACATCTATTGCAACAGTATGTTATCTGTTGGAATATATAACCGACCTGTTGCAACGGATGAGTAAACCATTAGAAATAATAAAAATAGATCTCTAATCTATTCGACCTGAATACAACGGATGAGTAAACCATTAGAAATAATAAAAACAGATCACTAATCTATTACACCAGGTATGTTATCTAATGCAACATAAACCAATTGTTGCAACAGATAAGTAACTGTTGAAAACCATAAAATAGATCACTAATCTATTGCACCAGGTATTTTATCTGATGAAACATATAACCAACCTATTGCAACGAATGAGTAATTCATTGGAAACCATAAAAACATATCACTAATATGTTGCACCAGGTTTGATATCTGTTGCAACATATAAATGACCTATTGCAACGGATGAGCAATCCGTTGGAAATAATAAAAATAGATCACTTATCTATTGCACTAGGTATTTTACATGTTGCAAGATATAACTAACCTGTTGCAATGATGAGTAAACCTTTGAAGAGAATAAATATAGATCACTGAACTGTTGAAACATATCACTCATCTATTGGAAAATGAGTTATCTGTTGGATTAATATTGTTTAGATTTCTTCCAAATAGGACCATAAAAATAAATCACTAATCTGTTGCACCAGATTTGTTATCTATTACAATATATAAATGACCTGTTGTAGCAGATGAGTAATCCATTGGAAATAATAAAAATAGATCACTGATCTGGTGCACCAGGTACTTTATCTATTGCAACATATAACTGACCTATTGCAACGGATGAGTAAATCTTTAGAGAGAATAAAAATAGATCACTAAACTATTGAAACATATCACTCATTTGTTGAAAAATGAGTTATCTGTTAGATCAATATTGTTTAGATTTATTTCAAATAGAAGAGTCGTCTGTCGCAACAGATGAATGATTTGTTAGATTGTTCATCTGTTGCATCAATTTTCATAGTTGCATCAGATGTTAATTTGTTGCATCAGATGTCTTTATTTGTTGATCAGATGTCTTTATCTGTTTCATCAAATGTCTTCATCTGTTGCATCATATGTTTCATCTATTTCAACATCATTTTTTCAAGA
>NW_025875885.1:0-1762 GCF_002878395.1 Capsicum annuum
AGAGATTCCGGCTAAGGAATTCTGTTGAGAGAGGGGAATGTGTTAGGTACCCCTCGATCCCGTGGTTCGACCACGGTTGCTTGGTAGAGCGTATCGGCTAATTTGACATTACAAATGTATAAACCACACAAAAACACATAAAACAATCCATCAAACACATGAAACAAAACAAATCCAATATTTAGTGTCTAGTCCAATTATACAGTCCAAAAATAGAAAAATGCGTAAAAATAAATCCTATTCTAAATTAATTCTAGACTAATGCTCTACCCGACGCCTCGGGCCTTCATCACGAACGTCCTCCGGGTACAAGATACCTCGGGGCATTCCCCGGTGAATAAATATATACAGATACTTTGGGGCATTCCCAGGCCAAATCAATACAAATCCCTCGAGGCATTCCCTGACCAAATGAATACATTTTTAGTGCGGGGAAATAAAACTATTCAACAAAATTTCAAACATTCCACGAAATTTCAAACATTCAACCAAAGCCACGAGTTCTAAACTTTGTCTACCCAACCTATGTTTGCCTAAACCAATCGATGTATCATGATACTACCAAGTTCAATTAACGTTTATTTCAAGTCAAACAACCAATGAATCAAAACTAACCAAAATTCACCAATTATGTTAAGTTTTTAATTTTCACCCCTAAATTAATTTTAATTTTCAAACGAGATACCATTTCACCGTACAATCTATAATCAAGGGAAACAATCACGAATCAAAACAAATCACTATTCATCATCAACAAAGATCAAGCAACACATGATATTTAATCCAACACACCAAATATAATAAATGATGAGATAAAAAGAGGGAAAGAGTACAATTGGACCTCGATTTAAAGCTTTCTCAATTCGATGTATTATTTCGATTAAATTCGGTAGAGTCCGCGCCGATGAAACTCAAATTCGAACCTCAACAAACCAATCCGAGCTCGATATATTCTTTTTCTCCGTTTTTCACCAATCCAAATCAGAATCGAGAAAGCAACATGAAGCTAGTACTAAAATTCATAGGCCCTTTTTGTTGTTTCTCTCATTTTCCGATGGACCTCGCCGGAATCAAGCAGAAATGGGTCAAGTTCGATCGTTTGGGGGTTCGTCCGGTCACTATTTTAGCGCCATCGGAGTTCCGGCGAGCTTAACAGTGGCGATGTTGCTTTCCTCCTCCCTGAATCCTCTCTCGTAAGATCTTCCTCCTCTCTCTCCGTTCAGTCTCTCAGTTACTAGCTTCCATTCCTATTTTTTCTCTCTGTTTCAGCACGCGGGTGTGTGAAATGGTGTTGTTGTATGCGTGTTCTGATTCTCCCTATGTGCGTGTATTCTCTCCCTTCTCTATATCTCTCTCCTTCGTGTGGGTGTAGATTAGCCGAAAAAGAAAGAAGAACTATGGTTGTGTGTTGTATTGTTTTCGTGAGAATTCAGTCTTCTCCCAAGTGAATTGGGTCTATGAATGGAGAGGATCTTGTGTGCGTCTGTCCTCTATGTGTATTTTTTTATGATGAATTCCAAAAGAAAAGAGAGACCCCCCTCTTTTTCCTTATGGGCCCCTTCTTTTATTTGGAATCTCATTCTGTTTTGGGTGAGGCAAAGAAAGATCTCACGTGGTGGGGTAGGGTCACATGGGTATAGAATGAGGTGTAAAGTTGGTTAGAATAGAATTAAATTTGTTAGGTAGTTTGTTAGGGAGTTTTTTTTTTTTAAGTTGTTATTTTTTTGTATTTTTGCGGGGTATAATTACATGGGTGAAGGTA
>NW_025875886.1:0-1420 GCF_002878395.1 Capsicum annuum
AAAAGTTGATGAACCCAGAGCAAGGATCATATCAATTTTTTTTATATATATATTCTTTCTAGTTTTATTGATATTTTCATTAGTTAATTATCAGTAAGAGAAGTACTAGCAGAGCAATTGGCCCAAAACGTTTACCTAAATCCATCTTTGTGTCATAACTATCACTGTCTCCTAGTTCTTACTTCTATAAATGATAAACAGGAAAAACACAAGATCCGCGGAAAAAGAGAGGCAGAAAGGAAACGAAACAAGGAATTTAAAGAAAGAGAACGGGCCAACAGGTTAAGCTGCAAAATTTCTGGGCACTCTTAGAATCTCCTAGCTAGAACAGCAGCTACTCACCTTATTGAGATAGTTCATTTGTGTAACGACACAAACTACCACAACAAGCATAAAAACCCAGGTTTCCGGATAGATTAGCTGGTTCTTTCCCTCAACAGTTAGCTTTAGTGAAGTACCAAGAGCTTTAACACTCATAACCTGCATAATAAACATAATAGAGGGACATAAATTCTAGTGCACCTACGCGAGCAATTACAGAGTTTTTGGTTATTGACTAACAAAAATAAGATTTTTGGAAGTTAAGCAATTAAATAATAGAACACAAGGCAAGAAAAAACGTATTACCGTGAGAGAACCCATCAATGAGCAGATTCCAGTGAAAACAAGGGCATTTAAGTGTCCACATTGAGGAGCAAAGTAGAAGACAAGAATGAAAACCAAGACAATCGCCGATCCCACGTAGAGCAAAAATGCTGGAATAGAAAAGGAAATGAAGTTAGAAAGTGTAGATGGTCCCAAAGGAACTAGAGGATTTGGTCATGATGGAAGCATCTCACCTTTCTGAGTTGCCATGTACCATATTTCTTTGACAGAAGAGATAGGATGCTCCTGTGGTGCATGGACAACTATCACGACAGAACCAGCAATGCACAGGACACAACCCAAAATTCCAAGCGGATGCAACTTTTCCTTCAAAATAATCTGAGCCAGTACAGCACTGCGAGAGTTTTTGGCCATAAGAACAGTTAAGCAACCAGAAGAATATATCTACTCTAATTAAAACCTATGGAAAACACTATTATCAAGATTGCACACCTGACAATTATACTCAATGCACCCAGAGGAGTGACAAGAACCGCCGGAGCAAACGCATATGCCACAAAATTTGCAATCTCTCCGACTATCACTATGAAAATCAAAAAAGAAAAAACAAGAAAATTCCAAGGACAGTCAGCCAATGGCCAAGAAAGAAAACACTATACTTAGGCCACACCTAACTTCTGTTGGGAGAAATTCGTGAAACAAATTACAAATCAGTAGCACCAACAGACTAGAGAGTTGATTGACAGATAACTAAATTCCCAAAATTGAAAAAAGGAAACACATCGACCAATCATGAAATTTATCTTCCCAGATC
>NW_025875887.1:0-1452 GCF_002878395.1 Capsicum annuum
AAAAAAGGAAACACATCGACCAATCATGAAATTTATCTTCCCAGATCAAACTATCAACAAATTATATTCAATTATACACTTCTACCGGTCCTTTCTAGCAACAGTACTCTATCAAACAATTGAAATAAATAAACAAAGGCTGTAATTAAGGATATAGGACTACAGAAAGCAGAAACAACAAACAACAATAGCATAACCAGCCCAACCCCACAAGTGGGGTCAGGGAAGGGTAGTGTATATGCACGCCTTAACCCTACCCGAGAGCAGTGGTGGAGCTAGAATTTTCACTAAGACGTCCAAAATATGAAGAAGTAAACACGTGAAGAAGCTAAAGAAGATTCAACATTTTCTATATATACATAAAACATAATTTTAGTCTATGTATAAATAGGAGTATAATTTTCCACTAAAGGGGATGGATAAACCCTCAAGGCCGTGCCTAACTTCGCCCTAGCTTGAGAGGTAGAGAGGTTGTTTTCGATAGACCAAGAGGGGCTCCATTAGAAAGCAGAAACAAAAAGGGAAACACTTACTTGTGATCATTCCAATCCACCAAAGGGGCTCCATTAGATATGAATACCCACCAACACCTACAAAAACAAACCCAAGAAAATACAAAATCAAGATTCATACTGCAAAACAAGTAACAAGAATAGTAAAAAACGAAAACTTTAAAGAACCCCACATACTAGCTCTAACACCAGAGACTACAGCAGCTCTTCTAAGTCCTTTTTTCTTGATAATAAAACTTGCCCCTATAAACACACTTGAAAGTAGAGCCAAAATGATACCAGTCATATTATCCTTAGAGAAAACCATGATTGAAACTTATCTTTCTTTTTTCCCTCTTCCACTTCTTTTTTCTTCATAGAAATCTGGAAATCCTCACTTTTCCTTATTGGGTCATCAAATCTGAACTCAATCAAAAAAAAAATTAAAAAAATTAAATACTTAAAATATATTTTTTTCTAAAACACTTAATGTTGAATAGGATGGTATTGGCATATTGCATGTGTGTCAGATCCAGGTAATTATTCAAAAATGGGTCCTATGATGTCTGAACCTGAAAAGAGTAGCATTTACACAATGTTTGGATGGTTGTTTTTATGGTATGGTTACGGGAATCATATTTGTTTTTATTGTTTGTTAAAATGTATGGTATGATATAGCTTAATTTAATGGTTTGATAACGTGAAAATTCTTTCACTTTATGTAACCATCAATTTGATGATATTCTATGATTTGCTTTTATTTTTTTAATTATGTCCTTATTTAATATTATATAATTATATTTTATTCTTTATATTATATTATTTAACTCCACCTTCTATCCCTTCCCCAGATTCCCACCGCATGAGCCACCCCTCCCCTCCCCTCCCCCCACCACCTACCCCACCCTACCTTACCTCACCTCATCAAAAAAAATTAATATTTAAATTTCTTTTTAAAAAA
>NW_025875888.1:0-1124 GCF_002878395.1 Capsicum annuum
CTTCATTTATATATAAGAGTAATATATATATATATATATATATATATATATATATATATATTATTAAATATATATTAATTATAGGTTAAATTACTTGTTTATTATCCCTTTTTTCGCAATATATAAATATAGATAATATATACTTTCGTACATGGTTGTATTATTGAGGAGAACTGATTTTGTATGTTATAATTTTAATTTAGTTTTACAGAATTTTCATAAGAGATCTTTATTTTTATACATAAGATATACCCATTCTAACACATAAGAGATTTTAAAAAAAATTGAACTTTCTCATATTTTATTTAATAGACATGTATTTTGTAAGTTAGAATATAATTCTCTTCATTATTTGCAACGATTGACAAATCTATGCAAATATTCACCTCTAATTTTTTACTTGATATTTTGCCAATATTGTTTTAATTGCTTTGTCCTAATTTTTGCCTAAAATCAGTAAATTGAAATCCACATTTTACTCCAAATTTTATGCCAATTAACATCTTCTTCCTCTTTCTTTTTATATTCTTTTACCATCTCAATACTTCCATATATACATCCTTTAAATTTACTAGTTTAACTGCATGTGCCTCGCACGTGTAACGTTTGATTATTTAAAATTAAATTAGTTTTCTATTATGGAGATTTTTAATAAAGTGCAAAAAATTTAAATTACTTTTCAAAACTCCTTCACACTTTAGTATAATAATGTAAACATAAACATATATTTTAGTGTAAGCACATATATATTTTGCCACAAGTTTAAAGTGGTTGATGGTTAATCATTTTTGCGTTTTTCATGCAATACCTCTTTCTCTTGTCAGGGGCTAAGAGAAACAAATCAATTTGAACAATGCACTGTGGTACGATAATTTTTTCATATTTAATTTTTTTTATTTTTAAAGTCAAATCTTTACAAAATCATTGATTACATTCTTATTATGTACTTAAAACTTTAAAAATTTGGTACTTCTTAATTTTTTTTATTCTAACACTGTTATATTTATTTATAAATTTTTGTAAATCTTTTTAAAATTAAATTTAGTTGATTTAGAATTCTCAAACTAATAAAAAAATATTAATCATCAAAAAATAGTTATTCTCATAAAAATAGTCATCTAATT
>NW_025875889.1:0-2335 GCF_002878395.1 Capsicum annuum
TGACTCATTTATTTTTTTAGTAATATTTTAATTTCAACTTTTCATATGACATGCTTAGAATCACAAGATTAAAGGACATTTTGATATATTTGATATAAATTTAATTTAAGGCCATAAAATTTAAAAATCTTATTTATTTTCTTAAAATTTATGTCAAATTAAAATAGATCATTTATTTTTAAACGGAGGGAGTAATAATTTTTCCAAATGCTGAAAACACCTACAAGTCTACAAGCACTCCAAGCTTATGTAGAGTGGTCCATATTGTTCTTTTCATCCGGTAGAGGCAGATAGATAGAGGTGCATCGGTTTGCTAATTTCACAATCTTTTAGGCAGAGACCTAAAGGATACCTCAAGTTGCCCTCTCTCCTCTTTGACCCAATATCCATTTGCTTTGGAGCCTTCACTCCGATATACTCCCTCCATTTCAAAAGGAGTGATCTATTTTGATTTAAAATAAAGTTTAAAAAAATAACATAAATTTTTGAATTTTGTGGTTTTAAATTAAAATTGTTTTAAATATATCAAAATACCTTTTAATCTTGTGATCCTAAACATGCCATGTGAAAAGTTGAAATTAAAGTATTGTCTAAAAAAGAAAGGGATCATTCTTTCTTAAACGGACTAAAAAGAAAAATAGATCATTTTTTTGAGAACGGAGGGAGTATTACATTTATTCACTTTTGTTCATCGCGCACTATTATTTTATGTAGGTTAATTTAAATAATTTTTAAAGCTAACTTGAATTAGATTTGTCTACTCCCTCCTCGTGTCCACTTGCACTCCTGTCTCAAGTGACGATTGTTTCATTTCTTAAGAAAAGGCGCTGATTAACTCAATATTTTAATGATGTTTGAAAACTAGGAAAAATGCAACATTTTCACCCCATACTATACAAGAAAAGTCTAAGCCACACTTAAATTATATAAGTGACCTATTACACACCTTAACTATATAAAAATGATATTATCACATCCCTGCGACCCTCATTCTAAGGCGCGTGTGTTACACTTATTTTAGGCGCGTCCAACCTATTAAATAACAAAAGTAAACGGCTAAAAACATTAAGGGAAAAGACATCGTTTCCACCCCAAACTATAGTCGAAAAGTTGAATCCGCACATAAACTATATAAGTGACCTATTACACACCTTAACTATAAAAAAGTGATACTTTTTACGGACGTGGTGCTGACGTGGCAGCGCGTGTAAAACACTACACCACATCCAAGTGATGGTAGCCTGACAGGGTGTAAATAGTTTCACTTTTTTATAGTTTAGGTGTGTAATAGGTCACTAGTATAGTTTAGGTATGGCTTCGACTTTTCGGGTATAGTTTGTGGTGAAAACGATGCCTTTTCCCTTGAAAACTATATGAAAAGTAGTGAATGTTGTAATTTTTTAAATATTAATTTAATGAAAAATGCATCTTAATAATATTAATCAAAGTGCATGCAGTTTGCCTCTCGATAATCAAAATGTGATAAGTAAAAATAAACAGAGATATGAAAAGTAAAAGAAAATAGCGGAAGTACATTTTATTTATTATTTATTATTTATTGAGAATAAAATTTAATAAATATTTGAGGATTATTTGGTTTTTTGGGATAAGGATCCGAGATACCGGTTTAGGGGCTTGAAGGGGAGGATTTTGTTTGGTTGTTTGTTTTTGTTTTGAAAAATGACAGAAACGACACTTTAAATTAAACTATTTTCACGATAATGATCATGAAATTTAAATTCTATTTTATAGTCATTTCAATTTGTTGTCTTGTTCTATACCGTTTCTATACACCTTCTATATAGTTTCTATATATATTTTATACATATAAATATTTTATACGAAAATTATACAGTTTCGATACACAAATTTATACAATAACTGTACATTTGTTTTTACACATTTTTTACAATAATTATATAATGTTATACACTTTCTATATATTTTTTATATATATTTTATACATATACATATTTGATAGAACTATACAATTTTTATACATATATCTTATATAGATACATATCCTATATAATAATTATATCATTTTTATAAAATTATATTTAATTATTATTTCTAACTAATAAAAAAAAGTTCAGTTAAAAAATTTATAGCAAAAAAACTAATATATTTTTAAAAAGGTTGAATGACCATTGAAAACTATATTAATATTGTATATGAATTGTATCAGTATTGTATATGGACAGTATCTGAACTACATGGGCCAAAATGAGCCAAATTAGGAATGGCTATAAAGTGAAAATAGTATACCCGACTGACCACTTTTTGGGAAAATGACTCAAATTAGGAAATGACTATAAAGTAAAAAATAGTATAT
>NW_025875890.1:0-1634 GCF_002878395.1 Capsicum annuum
ACATGAACTTCCAATACCTTCTTCTCCTGCATAACCTTCTCACCCTTACACTGTGGGCACCTATCTTTGTCACTAATTGTCTCACCGGTACCCTTACACTCATTGCAAGGGTGCTACATCTATTCGATCATGGATGGACCAAGATGTCTGATAGAAATTTTTATTCCAGACCCTTGACAGCCAGAACGCTTCATTGAAGCACCTGACTTGGACTCTGTAACCTTGCACTTTGAGCACAACACATTGCGAGATTACGAAAGCTTCTTTGATGTCCCATTGTAAAGATCCTCCAAAGAGACCTTGAGAGGGTGGATAACATCCTCTCCTCTTCTTTGTCTTCTGCCTCTGCTGCTTCCACCACCACCAAAGGGGCTTCCATCATCACCAAAGAATGAGTGAAATATATCAAATGGGTCATGTCCACCACCTCCCTATACTGATTATATATTTTATGCTTCTCAGGGTCACTTAAGACATCATAAGTTTAGGAAATCTCTTTAAACTTTTCAGGATTGCCTTCTTTATTAGGATGATTTTTTATGGTGACTTTACGATAAGCCTTTTTGAGATCATCTTGTGAAGCAGTTTTCTGTACTCCTAAGATATCATAATACTTCGTATTATCACTCTTCTTTGGTGCTCTTCCAAATATCTTTCTATCGCTTTAATAATTGAAAGTTGTGGGGCGAGAAGATAAGGAGAGAACACTTAACTTGAAGGTGCTTACTGGGTTATTATCATCTCTAAGAGTAAGTTTGAGGAAAAGTTATGTTACTAGACGAGTATTAAGGATGGAGGTAAATGTTTGTAGGCAATCAGAAGTTTGGAAATCTTTCTCAAGTAAATTGAATGTAGGATCTTCTTCAATTCCTTACGAAGAAAGGGAAATTGAGAGAGAAAATTAAGAGAAAACCCCAGATAGTAGAAATATAATTCCAAACATAGAAGCAAAGCAAGCTAATATGTCCAAGGCTCCTGTTCAAGCCCATAAGAAAACTTCTATCCCTAAAATGGTTATTGGAAAATATGTTTCTTAGTTGTTTGTTCCCGGTGAAACTAATAAAGCAAAGGTTCATCCGAATAATGTACAAAGAAAAGCTTTGGTTCCTCAAAGAACCAATAGACATATATCCTCAACTTTGGTCTCAAAGCCTAGTGATAGAATTGGAAGTGGCCAGTATAGAAGGGTTATGAGCAGCGGTAAAGAGAATGTTGTTGTGAGAATGGGTATGAGCCAGAAATCAATTTGCAAAGATGTCCAGGGGTGTAGCACAAAATTCTCGAATTACTAAAATGAGAATAAAAGAAGCCGCCAGAGCACAAAGTCAAGTGGTTGTATGGTGAATCCAGATAACAGAAGGGAGGTCACGAATCATGCAAATATAAAGAATAAGGTTTTCTACTAATAAAAAATGAAAACCTGTATGTAAATAGTACACATTCTCTATTAACTGTGCAATGAAAATGTGTAGATGATATGTAGATGGTCTAGTGATGTGAAACTAATTTTGTGAGGTTCATCTTATTGCTATGTTGTAATATATCAAGTGCTCTAGAACATATTTTACTATCTGGTACATGGAAATATTGAAAGAGGCTTAAAATTATTGTTGCATCTTAATTATTCTTTTCAG
>NW_025875891.1:0-9193 GCF_002878395.1 Capsicum annuum
AAATTGTGAATTTGATGATTGAATTGTGTACTCATATATTGATTAGTATTATGCGCATGTTCTATACCTTCCAAGTATTTGATAAATTGTTCATGTGAACTATTAAGAGAATTAAATCATGCAAATGTTTGTTAAAATGCCCCAATGAACAAATAATGATCAAGTGTATAGTTAACATATTTTCTTTTTTTTTTCTTTTTTTTAATTTATGCTATCGAGTCCTGGGGATACTTGTACCTAAAAATATAGTTGATTACCTAGAGCCATGGTCATTCATAGAATAATATCAGCCACGCCATGATCAATAGTACTTTCAGTCAGTTACAGAGCTCAAAAAAACTTAATAGATTCAGTAGTAGTTCAGTCTAACTCAGAATTCAGTTTAGACCTCAGTAAACTCTATTACTGAACAGAATTTAGTAATATTCCGTCAGTCAATGGAACTCAGTGAAATTAGTTAAGTTCATCTAAAAAGTAATCTCAGTAACCGTTCAGTCCATCCTAGTACAGACGAGAAATTAGTTTAGTGTTTATTCAGTTGGGAGTAGGATTCAGCATCGAGTTAACCCAGGGATGGGGGCATTTTCTGTAAGTAGAGGGTTTGACCCTTACTAGCAATCCCTGCATTACAGGACTGCATAGCCAGTGTAGGTAGAGGTATCTACCTGTTAGAAATTATAAGGGTGATACTTCTCATACGATTTATCCTGCCAGTGAGGGTTGATGAAAGAACTTTTTGTCATAGAGGGTTAACTCACAGTTTGTTCTACCCATGGCACGGTATAGACACCCTTCCAACTAGGGTTACAGGATAGACCCTAAATCAGTTAGAGAAATGGTATGTTAGTTAGATGATTACCTCCCACAGTCTCAGTTTCATTCTCAGTCTTAGAATAGAAATCAGTCCAGTGCTACAGAATTAGAACTATCAGGTATAGTCACTCAGCTCAATACGGAACTCAGTATAGTTCCCTAGAATTCAGGACTGTTAAATATATTCACCCAGTTATCAGTTATACAGTATCAGTTATCCAACAAATCAGTTGATCAGTATTCAGACTCAGTGTTTAGTGTTATCACGATTTTAGTTACGGTATACGTATTAATGCATATTTTGTTACTCATTTATACTCATGTTATACAGTTATTATTTTTCATGCATATAAACCCATGCATTTCAGCTTACCTCATTGATTATACCAGTTCATTAGAAATACTGATGTATGCTTTTTATGCTATGATGTCTTATATCATATATTTTGATGCATGAGCTCCAGAGCACCCTCAGTAGACTAGACATTTAGCATTAAGCGTAGTGATGAGTCCTCTTAGTTCAAGGTCATGATTACTATTTATAGTATTTCAGTTTATGTTAGTAGACGGAGTTA
The DNA here is from genome assembly GCF_002878395.1 of Capsicum annuum. Lineage (NCBI taxonomy): Eukaryota > Viridiplantae > Streptophyta > Magnoliopsida > Solanales > Solanaceae > Capsicum > Capsicum annuum. Next base: position 1,389 of record NW_025875891.1, read on the forward strand.
GTTGGGAACTTTTCTTATCAACTCCACAATTCAGATAGTTAGAGGATTACCAAACTAGAATATTTCAGATAGTTATTCAGATTTTAGTTTGGTCTTACCGTTTTGGTATTTAAAACCTCACTCAGTATTATTTACTGATAGAATGTTATGGCATATTTCTTCCTAATTCTGTATATTATTTAGTGTTATTATTCAGTTATTGCAGAAGGTATAAGTCATGGGTTAGCTTGTGGTCTCTCAGGATTATATGCACAGTGTAGCGTCCGAGGTACAGAGTCGGGGCATTACAAACTTGGTATCAAAGCCTAAGGTTCAATAAAGTCCTAGGAAAACATCAAGCTGCATCTAGTAGAGTCTTGTGCATAGGTGTGTTGCACGCCATATTTATGGACAAGAGGATACAAGATATTTTAGGGAAAGTTTCCCTCCTTTCAGTATTCAGATCGTGTGAGTGAGAACAAGCTCAAGTTGAACTCTCAGTTTAATTCCTCTCTTCCTTATACTTCTAGAACATGCCTTCCAAAGAATCTAATGAGAGAAGTAATGAAAATCAGTAAGCCCCTCCGCCCGTTCTGGTAGGTTCCCTAAATGATCATGTCTCCCACTCTGAATTTAGAGTTGCTTTCACCTCTTTAGATTATTTAGTAGTTGTTCAGAACAATTAGTTGGCCAGTATTCTATCAAGGCTTATGGCTCATGCTCCGTGGAGTGGGGAGAAAAGGCATAGGATATAAGGGAGAAATAATAGAGTGCCCGAATGTCTAGGCTAAAAAGTGGCAGAACAAATCCTCTCTGCCAGCAGTGTGGCAGAAACCATCAGGGTATATGCAGAGCTAGCAGCAGTGTGTGTTTTGGATATGGTAAGCCAGGCCATAGATTCAGAGAGTGTCCTCAGGTGGGTTCACAGAGTCAGCCTAATTGTCCCCCATCTCAGTCTGGTTGCCCAAATTAGCAGGGTGCCTCTTTCAGTGCCACTAGTGGGCAGCGCCCAAATAGACTCTATGCTCTTTAGTCCCAACAGGATCAGGAAAGTTCTCCTGATGTAGTCACTGGTACGTAAGAAATTTTCCATTTGCATGTTTACACTTTTCTTGATCTAGGAGCTTCTTTGTCTCTTGTTACTCCATATATAGTAGTTGATTTCGGAGTCAGTCCCAAAATTCAAGCAGAGCCCTTCTCAGTTTCTACCCTAGTGGTTAAATCTATCTTACCCTGGTTGTTATATAGAAACTTTTCCGTTATGATATCTCAGAAAGTCACTTCACTAGACTTAGTCAAATTAGAGATAACTGATTTGATGTCATTCTCGACATACATTGCCTTTATATTTTCTATGCCTCAGTCGACTGTAGAAACAGCATTGTCCATTTTTAGTTTTCGAATGAACCCATCCTAGAGTTGAAAGAGAGTACTTTAGCACTTAGAGGTAAATTTATTTCTTACATTTGGGATAAAAAAAATGATATATAAGAGATGTGTCTGCATCTCGTTCGAGTCTAGGACCCAGTTTAGAAATCCCTACTCTTGAATTAGTATTAGTAGTATGCGAATACTCAGATGTGTTTCCCGAAGATCTCCCCGGAGTTTCTCCCAAAAGGGAAATTGATTTTGAAATTGATCTTCTCCCAGATACTCTGCCCATATTTATTCTGCCATATAGAATGGCTCTAGCAGAACTAAGAGAATTAAAAGAGCAATTAAAAGATCTCTTAGATAAGGGATTTATCAGACCCAGTGCATCCCTATAGGGCGCATCAGTTTTATTCATACATAAGAAAAATGGTTCTCTCAGAATGTGTCTAGACTACCATCAATTATTTGACTTATTTGACCAACTTCAGGGTGCCAATTATTTCTCTAAGATAGACCACAAACAGGCTATCATCAACTCAAAGTTAGGGAAAGTAACATCCCTTAAATAGCTTTTTGAACTCAGTACGGCCACTTCAAACTTTTAGTCATGTCCTTTGGTCTTACAAATGCCCCAACAGCCTTCATGGACTTGATGAATCTTGTGTTCAAGAAATACTTAGACCTTTTCGTCATAGTCTTCAAAGATGACATTCTTGGCTACTCCCACAGTAGGCATGATCATGCGGATCATCCCAAAATTGTATTTCAGACTCTCAAAACCCATCAGTTATCATGAAATCTATTCATATCTTACATGTAGCTCTATGATCATAGCTCATATTAGGGCATGTTAGCAAAAGTCATGTACGCTTACAATTCTTAGTATACGGAATTCTAGTTACCATAGCATTACAAACCATGTATACTATGTATACATGCTATCTTATTCACGTACCAAGCTATAATAATCAAATTCCCATGAAATATCTTCAACTATTGTATTACGGATTATTGATGTTGGTCAAGTATTCAAGAATGTGATGCCTGGCCAATTTCCTTCAATCGAGTCCTGGGGGTACTTTTACCCAAAAAAATATAGTTGTCTGCCTAGATTTAGTGTCATATTTTCATGATATCCTTAGTCAATCCATGGTCCATAGAACCAAGCCAGTCATATGACTCAGGAAAGCTCAGTAATTCACTAATCTCAATAATATTCTGTCAGCTAATGAAACTGCATTAATTTAGTCTAGTCTAGTTTGGTTAATCATGTTCAGTGTATATTCATATGGGAGTAGGAATTAGAGCCGAGTGAACCCAAGGATGGGAACTCACTTGTTATATGAGGGTGTGATTCTTAGAAGCAATCTTTTTCTTCCAGTATTATGTAGCCAGCGTAGGTTGACACATCATAGCCTATTATAAGAGGGTAGATAAGGTGGATTAACTTGTTATAAGAGAGTTCCCACCGTTCTAACTATAGTTACCTGTTATATGAGGGTTACTCATAGATTGTCCTTACCAGTAATACGGTATTAACACCCTTCAAATTGGGGTTACAAATTAGATCCCAACTCAGCCATAATGGCATATTAGGGGCTTATTGGTTAGATAACTACTTCCCATGGTTTTAGTTAAAGAATTCAAGACTATCAGATATAGTCAACTCAAAATAGTATGGAACTCAGCTAGTTCCATCAGATTCAGGACTGTCAAATACAGTCACTTATGTTATTAGTTATATCAGTCATCAAAATGTAGTTATCAGTCATTTTAGTTACCAGTAAATTCATGATATCATGATCTTAGTTATTGTTACTATGTATTCATTCATGTATTCTTACATTCATATTAGTCAGTTAGTTAGTATTGTTCGTGCATATGAACCCCATGCATTCATCCTACCTCACAAGCATACCAATACATTCAAAGTACTAACACATTTGCGCTATGGTATCTTATACCATAAGTTTAGAGACACGAGCTCCAAGGCATCAGTTGATTCCAAATATCAACAGTCAGTTAGCAGTGAGTCCTCATCCTTCGAGGATGATATGATTACTTTTTTCATTATTTTAGTACTTGGTTATTTCAGCAGTTGGAGTTAGTTCGGGATACGTCCCATCAACTCCCTATTTAGACAGTTATGTTTTAGATATTTTTTAGACTACAATATGCTTAGACAGTTTTGTTTTGGGTATTTATACCCTATCCATATGTTATGATTTATTAGTTATGTAACATATTTGAACCTTATGGCCTTTTAGTTCATGTTTCTATATTTATACAGTATATCATGCAGTAAATAGGTACAAATATTAGTCCTAGGTTAGCTTGTGGTCCTTTGGGGTCATGAGCACCGTGTCGCATTTCGGGTACTAGATTAGGGGCGGTACAAACTTTGTATGAGAGCCTAAGGTTCAATAGTTTCCTAAGAAGTATAAATGCCGCATCTAGTAGAGTCTTCTGCATAGGTGCGTTGTGCCCCACATTTTTGTACAGGAGTCTATTAGATGTTTTAGGAATAGTTTCCCAACTTTCAGTATTTAGTCATTCCAGTGAGCATAATCTCAAGTCAATCTCTCATTCTAATCTATTTCTTCCTTTTCTTCTACAGAACATGCCTCCTAAAAAAAGAAATAGGAATTAGTCAGCCCTTCATCTCGAAGAACCTTTGGGCAAACATGTTTCTCATGTAGAGATTAGAGCTGCATTCACTACTCTTGCTCATTCAGTTGCTGCTCAGAATGTATGACCAGCTGTCATTCCATCCAACCTAGTGGCCAATTCAGCTACAGGCAGGATTTGGGACTTTACCTGAATGAATCCTCCATCCTTTCTTGGGTCTAAGTTAGATGAGGACCCTCAGAAATTCATTGATCAGGTTTAAAAGATTACTGACGTTTGGGGTGTCAGTCGTTGAGAGTGTTGAGCTAGCTGCATATCAGTTACAGGATGTTGCTCACACTTGGTAACTGTAGTAGAAGTCAGAAAGGCCAGATGATGTAGGGCCTATTAAGTGAGAGGAGTTTGTCACTGCATTCTTAGAGAGGTTCTTTCCCCTAGAGCTGAGAAAATCTAAGGTGTTAGAATTTATCAACCTCGGGCAGAGAAACATAATGGTAAAAGAGCATTCTCTTAAGTTTACTCAATTAGCCAGATATGCCCCTCATGAAGTTGCAGAGAGCAGGCCCAAAATGAATAAGTTTGTTTCTTGGGTGAATGATAGTGTGGTTAACGAGTATAGGTTTATAATGTTAAATAGTGACATAACTTTAGACAGGATTTTGACTCATTCTCAATAGATAAAGGAGTAAAAGATTAAGATGAGGGAGAAGTAAAATAAGAGAGCAAGGACAAGTAGTTTTAACTTTGCTTAGCCTAAATTAGACTCGAATGTGTCAAGACAGGCAAACGAGTCAGAGATTGTTCCCAATCAGGTTATCAGAGTCATCTCTGCTCCTCAACATAGTTTGGTCACCTAAATCAGCAGGGTGCCACTTTTATGCTACTGGTGGGCAATGCCCATATAGACTCTATGCTCTCCCATCCCAGAAAGATTAGGAAAATTATCCTAATATAGTTACTGGTATGTTACAGATCATTCATGTGAATGTCTACTCTTTTCTTGATCCAAGAGTTTTCTTGTATTTTGTCACTTCTTATATAGTAGTTGATTTCGTAATCAGTCTAAAAAATCTAGCAGAGCCCTTTTCAGTCACTACCCTAGTGGGTAAAACCATCATATCCTAGTGGGTATACAGGAACTACCCGATTATGATATTTTAGAAAGTCACTTTAGCAGACTTAGTTGAATTAGACATAACGGATTTTGATGTCATTGTCGGCACGGATTGGCTTCATTCCTTCTATACCATAGTTGACTCCAGTCACAGAGTCCAGTTCAAGCTTCCAAATGAACCCATCCCAGAGTAAAAGGGCAGTGTATTCACTTTTAAAAGTCAGCTTTTTTCCTACCTTCGGGCATGGAAAATGATATCTAAGGGATGTGTCTATCATCTTGTCCAAGTTAAGGACACTAGTTCTGAAACTCTCATACTTGATTTAGTCCCCGTCAGGAATGAATATTTAGATATCTTTCCCAAATATCTTCCAGGAATTTCTCCCAAAAGGAAAATAGACTTTGGAATTGATCTTTTTCCAGATAATCAGCCTATATCTATTCCTCCATAAAGAATGGCAGTAGCAGAACTCAAAAAACTGAAAGAACAGTTAAAGGATCTCTTAGTTAAGGGATTCATTAGACCTAGTGTGTCCCCGTAGGGTACACCAGTGTGTGAAATAAAAATAGTTCTCTCAAAATGGGTATAGACTACCGTCAACTCAATAAAGTCACGGTCAAGAACAAGTATCTACTTACTATAATTGATGACTTATTTGACAAACTTCAGGGTGCTAGTTATTTCTCTAAAATAAACCTCAAATTAGGCTACCATCAGCTCAGAGTTAGAGAATATGATATTCCAAAGATAGCCTTTTGTAATCGGTATGGTCACTTCGAATTCCTAGTCATGTCCTTTGGTCTTACTAATGCCCCAACAACTTTCATAGACTTGATGAACTTGGTGTTTAAGTAGTACTTAGACATGTTCATTATAGTATTCATAGATGATATTCTGGTTTATTCCTGCAGTGAGCATGATCAGGCAGACCATCTCAGAATTGTACTTTAGACTCTCAAAAATCATAAGTTGTTTGCCAAATTCAGTAAGTGCAAATTTTTGCTAAGGTCAGTAGCATTCCTTGGCCATATTATTTCCAGTGATGGCATTAGAGTAGATCCTCCAAAGACTGAAGCAATAAAAAACTGTCCTAACCTTATCTATCCATCAGATATTAGGATTTTCTTGGGTTTGGCGAGCTATTATAGATGGTTTGTTGAAGGATTTTCTTCTATTACATCTCCAATGTCCAGATTGACTCAGAAGAAAGTTAAGTTTTAGTGGTCATATCCTTGCGAGAATAGTTTTCAGTGGTTGAAAACTCGACTCACCTCAACCCTAGTCTTAGGTATTCCAGATGGTACAGATGGGTTTGTAGTGTATTATGATGCATCTGTAATAGGTTTGGGTTGTATCCTCATGCAGCATGGTAAGGTCATAGCCTATGCCTCTAGACAACTTAAACCCCATGAGAAAAATTATCTAACTCATTATCTTGAGTTAGCAGCCGTAGTCTTTGCCTTACAAATTTGGAGGCATTACCTGTACGGTGTTTATGTAAATGTGTTCATAGATCATAAGAGCCTTCAGTATGTCTTTTCTCAGAAAGATCTCAATCTTTGTCAGAAAAGGTGTTTAGAGCTCTTAAAAGATTATGACATGAGTTTCCTTTATCATCCGGGTAAGGCCAACATTGTGTCCAACACTCTTAGTAGACTGTCTATGGGTAGTGTTGCATAGGTTGAGGACAGTAAGAAAAAGTTAGCTCAGGAAGTCCATTATCTTGCCAGACTAGGTGTTCACTTAGTAAATACAAAATATGGTGATATATGGGTTCAAAGTAGTTCAGAATTATCTCTAGTTTCCAAGGTAAAAGAAAAGCAAGATAGAGATCCCAGTCTAGTCAAGTTGAAAGAGTCAATCAAGGAATAAAAAGTAGAGGGTTTCTCCTAAGGGGGAGATGGTGTTTTACGTTATCAAGGCCATGTGTGTTCCAGGTGTAGATGACTTAAGGCAGCAAATTCTAGCAGAAGCGCATAGTGAATGCTACTCTATTCATCCAGGGGCCATAAAGATATACCATGACTTGTGGGGGATCTTTTGGTAGAGTGGCATAAAGAGAGTTATTGCAGAGTTTGTGGCTAAGTGCTCTACATGTCAGCAGACTAAGACAGAGCATCAAAAGCCTAATGGGTCTATGCCGGAGTTTAGTATTCCTACTTGGAAGTGGGAAGAAGTGAACATGGACTTCCTAATGGGTTTTTCTCGTACTCGTCATCAGCATGATTTTATTTTGGTCATTGTTAATAGAATGACCAAATCAGCTCATTTCCTTCTACGTCATACCTCTTATTCAACAAAGGATTATGCCAAATTCTATATTAGAGAGTTGGTCAGATTACACTGTGTTCCATTGTCCATTGTCTCAGACAGAGGTACCCAGTTCACCTCTTATTTTTGGAAAGCGTTTCAAAAGGGTCTTGGTTCCCAAGTTCATCTCAGCACAACTTTTCATCCTCAGACAGATGGTCAAGTAGAAAGGACCATTCAGATCCTAGAAGATATTCTAAGGGCGTGTGTAATTGATTTCAAAGGTAGTTGGAATGACCACTTGCTTTTGATTGAGTTTGCATACAACAATAGTTATCATTCCGGTATTCGGATGGCTCTATTCAAAGATCTCTATGGTAGGAGGTACAAATCTCCAATAGGTTGGTTCAAAGTTAGTGAGGTCTCAGTTATAGGGCCTGACTTAGTATGCGATGCCTT
>NW_025875891.1:12193-36713 GCF_002878395.1 Capsicum annuum
GGAGTGAAGAGGTTTGGTAACAAGGGAAAACTCAGTCCCCGATATGTCGGTCCCTTCAAAATTCTCAGTGGCTTTAGCAAGGTAGCTTATGAGCTTGAATTGCCTTCAGATCAAGCCTCAGGTCATCTATTTTTCCATGCCTCTTTGCTCAAGAAGTGCATAGGTGCCCCAGCTGTTGTATTCTCTATTTAGAGCATAGATATTAAGAATAGCCTTTCTTATGAAGATATTCTAGTCGAAATTCTAGACTATCAAACTTGTAGACTAAGGAAAAAAGAAGTCTATCTAGTCAAAGTTCTTTGGCAGAATCAGTCCATTTAGGGAGATACTTGGGAATTAGAAGCATACATGCGTACCAAGAATCCTCACCTCTTTTCCACTAACTCAGATCTAGCTCAAGGTAACAGTTCTCCTTAAGTTTTTTAGTTTTCATGTTCAGATTTTAGTTACAACTTGGTATCAGCCTCGTGTTTAGGGTTCTATTTCAAAACATGGTACTAAGCACTATTGCATATCTAATTATTTATTCATGCATTAGATTAGTCATGTGTTCATGCATCAGACATGCCTTCTCCTTGTGAGAAGACTCAGTTATTAGAAGTCTCAGTCATGTAATCAGTTCAATTATGAAATCATGCATCAGATATGAATGTTCTATATGAATCTCAAAAATATCAGTTATGTAGTCAGGCTTCATTGTTCATGTTTAGTGTATACTTTGGCTTATCGTTTCTACCCTCTCAATCAGTCTCATTCGAGGATGAATATTCCCAAAGGGGATATACTGTAATACCCCAAAGTTTCCTAACTAATTTTGTCTTAAGAATGTCTAGTATTATCTTCTAAATTGAATGATGTTTATTCCCTGAGGAATTTTTAACATTTTTACTTTTTTTCATAGGAAATTCAATGAGTTTTCCATCGATATAAGATACACTAAAATCCAATAACATGTGATTTATCCATTTTCACCCAAAATATACTAGTTTCTCTCAATTTTTTTCTCAAGAACAAGATGGGGTTTCAATTGGGGATTCAATTTCAAGAAAGTCTCTCCATCAATCTTCTCTAAATCAAGAACTAAGGTATGTGTTGTATTGATTTATGGATTCCTCTCATCCATAAAGCTCAATAATCCTATTTTAAATTATGAATTATGATTATTATGTTGTGGGATGCTCAATCTATGTGATGGTTGTTGTTTGATTCCCATGTTGGGATCCTTATGTGAAATTATGAAAATTACGTTACCATATAAATTGAAATCCATGAATTTGGTGGTTTATGATTTGGGAAATTTGATGATTTCACCTTTGCCTTAAGTTGTGCATGCAAGGTGTTTAATAAAATGCCTAGGTTGAGAGAAATTATGTACTATAGCTAAATTATGACCCAAAATGACTTCTATGTTGTTCTTATGTATTGAAATTGTTGGCTGGATTCCTCATGAGTTAGCCTTATGAAATTGTACTATGTATAAATGCTATCTTATTCATGTACTAAGCTATGATAATCAAATGTCCATGAAATATCCTCAGTTAAGCAATGGTCCATAGAACCCAGTAAATCATATGTCTCAGGAAAGCTTAGTAATTAGTAATCGCAATAGTATTCTGTCAGTTAACGAAACTCCATGAATTCAGTCTAGTCCAGTTTAGTTAATCATGTTTAGTGTCTATTCAGATGGGAGTAGGAATTAGCACCGAGTGAATCCAAGGATGGTAACTCACTTTTCATATGAGGGTGTGATTCTTTGAAGCAATCCTTGCGTTCCAAAACTATGTAGCCAGCGTAGGTTGAGATATCACAGCCTGCCAAATAAGGGTAGATGAGGTGACTTAACCTTTTATATAAGGGTTCCCACCATTCTCCCTAGAGTTACCTGTTATATGAGGGTTACTCACAAATTGTACTTACCAGTGTCGCGGTATTGACACCCTTCTAATTGAGGTTACATATTGTACCCCAACTTAGCCATAATGACATATTAGGGGCACGTCGGTTAGATAACTACTTCCCACAGTTTCAATTACAGAATTCAAGACTATCAGATACAGTCAACTCAGAATAGTACAGAAATCAACAAGTTTCATCAAATTCAAGATTGTTAGATACAGTCACTCATGTTATAAGTCATATCAGTCTTTAGAATTCAGTTATCAATCATGTTAGTTACCAATAAATTTAGGTTATCATGATCTTAGATATAGTTACTATGTATTCACGCATGTATTCTCATGTTTATATTAGTCAGTTAGTCAGTATTGTTTATGTATATGAACCCTATGCATTTAGCCTACCTCACATACATATCAGTACATTCACAGTACTGACATATTTGCACTATGTTGTCTTATACCATAGGTTCAGAGACACGAGCTCTAGCGCATCAGTAGATTCCATATATCAGCAGTTAGTTAGCAATCAGTCCTCCTCCTTCGAGGATGATATGATTAGTTATTTCATTAATTCAGTACTTGGTTATTTCATCAGTCGGAGTTAGTTGGGGACATGTCCCATCAACTCCCTATTCAGACAACCATGTTTTAGAGGCTTTTTAGACTATAGTATGTTTAGATAGTTTTGTTTTGGGTATTTATACACCATCCATATGTTATAATTTATCAGTATGTTATAGATTCGAACTTTATGGCTTTTTAGTTCAGGTTTCCACATTTATATAGTATATCATACAGTAAACAGGTACAGATATCAGTCATAGGTTAGCTTGTGGTCCTTCGAGGACATGAGCACCATATAGGATTCCAGGTACTAGATTTAGGGAGTTACACATGTTCTTAAAGACCTGGACCTATGAATTTGCATCATTCTGGGAATGAAAGAAAGTGACAAGGCCAACAAGGGTACCACTCCTCCTTAATTATCCTCAAAAACCTAGAAGTGAACTTAGAACCTTAGTTTGAAATAATAAAAACAAGTACCCTATGTAAGAGGACTACCTTCTAAATAAAATCATAGGCAAACCTCTAGGCACTATAGGAGACTCAAATACGAATATATTATGTAGACTTAGTCAATCAATCCACAATGATTCAAATGATATCACAACCATTAGAGGTGTGAGGTAATCCACACACAAAATCCTTTAGAACTCATTTCTATTTCTATTCGAGAATAGGTAGCTATACTTGCTAACAACAAATACATTGAGCCATAAACCCTGTTATATCTCTCTGCATATGCTCCACAAGTAGTGCTGCCTTAGATCTATATACATTTAGTTTTACTTGGGTTTGTAGAATACCTAGAGCCATGTATCTCACAAATCAACTAAATCAAACCTACAACCCTTGGAATGCAAGTACGTCTATCAAACCTCAAAACACCCTTAGAATCTAAGATAGACCTCATGGATTCATCTCTCAACCCCATACCTTTAATTCTATAGAATGTTCTATCCTCAAGATGATAACCTTAAATCTGCTTCAACAACATAGATTTGGCCTCAACACTAGTAATGACCCTATTGGGTTAGAAATTTTAAAATAAATCATCACGTTAGGTAAGAACTAGATGTCATAAGACAACGGTCGCTGAGAAACAAAAATAAAGTCTAAAATACCCATACTCATTGCCTTTTGGCTCAAGGAATCCACTACCGTACTTGCCTTACTAGATGGCAGATAATATAGATATCATAGTCCTTCAGCAACTCAATCTATCTATATTACCTCGAATTAAGATCCTTCTAGGTTATAATATACTAACGACGGTGATAATCATGATAGATCTTACTGTGAACCCCATACAAATAATGCCTTCAAATCCTTAACACAACCACTTACGATGCCAACTCAAATTCATAAAAAAGGTAGTTTCTTTCATGCACCTTCAACTGCCTTAATGCATATGTAATAATACAGCTACACTGCATCAGAACATACTCCAAACCAATACCTGATACATCACAGTAGACAATAAAACCTTTTCTCTCAACTGAAAGAGTCAGAACAAGGGATGAAGTATGTAAATTGTTAATCTTCAGAAAGCTTGCCTTATAACTTATAGACCACTAAAATAGAACCATCGTCTTGATTAATAAACTTATAGAAGTATCAATAGAAAAGAAACCCTTGGCAAATAGCCTATAGTAACCAGCCAACCCAACAAAACTATGAACCTAAGTAGGTGACGTAGGTTTTCCCAACTATGAATAGCCTAAATATTAATTTGGTCTCCATAATACCATTTTTAAATACTATATTTCCTAAGAAATCTACATACTAAAGTTTGAAATAAAACTTTAAGAACTTTGCATAAAGTTGATGATCTCTTGAAGTGTGCAGCATATTCCTCAAATGTTCCCTATGATCTTTATTATTCCTCAAGTATACCAGAATGCTATTAGTAAACACTATCTCGAAGGAGTCTAAATATAGCCTGAACACATTGTTTATCAAATCTATACACATTACTGGGGAAGCGCCTACCCAAAATACATCTCCAAGAACTCATGACACCGAATGCCTTGTATCCCTATAAAGTTTTAATCTCAATCCCCTAAAAGCATTGAATTTAATCATACTCTATAGGCAAAATCATAGTGATGTGACTGTATAACTCATAAAATCATTCCTCATACTCAACTACATACATAGAACATTGTCTCAAATTAGAAAACCCATCCTAAAGATGCTCACACATGTTTCAAGGTATATACTTCCCTAAGTGAAGCCTATAGAAATGAGTCCAACTTATCAGTGGAGATCTAGCTGACCTAAAATTAAGATAAACTCTCCACCCTCTTCTCACTATCGTGTCTAGCATATAAGCAACAAATTCCACTCCTTGAAACTCGACCAACCTCAAATTTAATGTAATTCCCCAAAAATAAACCCTAGATGCCATACGATTCTTATGCTCCCTAAAGACCACAAGCTAACCCATGACCTGGTACTTACTGTGAGCACTAATACTATAAAGATAATGAAAACATGAGTGGAAAATCAACCGATAATGCTATAAGGTTTTAGAATCTAAAAAATAATACTAAATTATAGTTCTAAATGTCTAAAATCATACTAAAAGTATTGATAAAGCAACTGATAAACTGACTAACTATCTAAATGTTCAAAAGCCTCTTAAACTAGTCGACTATAGAGTTAATGGGACAAACCCCTACAAAAATCCAACTGACTAAACAGAAAAACTACTAAACTAAACTGAAATAAGGTATTCATGAACTCGAAAGATGAGGACTCACCACAACTACTGCTTCTGATAAGCTGAAATATCTAAGTGGAGTCAGAAAATTGAGCATCTGAACCTATGATATAAGACATCATAACACAAGAAAAGATTATCCAATCAGTAATTTAAATGTACTAATATATGATATTAGGTTAGGCTAACAAGCATGGATTATATGCATGAGATAATGACTGAATGAAAAGCATGAGATAGCTGAGTATAAAGGCATAAAAAACTATATGATTTGAGGATACATGAAAAAGAATAAAACATGTTCTGATATGGTCTATATTCTAAAATACTGAAATACTAATAACTGAATAACTTATAAATATATGCTATGGTTAAGCAAACCTGAAACAAAACTCTATACTGAACACTAAACTGAGACTGTATGTACTATCATCTAACTGACATGCCTCAATTTGAGCTAAGTGGGGTCCAACCTGTAACCCTAATTGGAAAAGTATTAGTACTGTGCCACGGGTGCTAACAATGGTTGTGTGAATCCACTAAAGAATTACCCTCAACTAGCAGGTTCTCTAATGACAAATATGTTACCCTTAACTAGCAGGTGCTCTAATGAGAAATATGTTACCCTTAACTAGCAGGTAAATACTTTGTCAACCCTCAACTTATAGGTTAACATCTCTAACCTACACTGGATGCGTAGTTTTGGAACTAAGGGACTCCTACTAAAGTTCATACTAGAAATTTTAGTTTTTTAGTTATATAGATTTTATTCTTTCAAATTATAAATTACTTCAATTTATGTTTATTCATGGTTTTTGCATTCTTAGATTTTACATGTTCATGCATCCATGTTTAGTTATCTTATGAATTTCAGTTAGTCCTTTTCTCACATGCCAGTACATTAAAAGTACTGATCGCATACTCTTCTTTTGTGCTAATTTTACTATAACATAGGATCAGACGCATATTTTCCTAACCATTCTGAGATAGTTTAGCATTACCTAGACGTAGTAGTGGTGATTCCTCTTCCATTGAGGACATGATATGCTTTTATAGTTATTTTAGTATCCTCTTACTTTCAGTCAGTCAGAGTTAGTTGGGGATTTGTCCCATCAACTTCTCATGATATCTAGAGGCTTTTAGAAGGTTAGTAAGAGAGTCAATTTTTAGTTTTTATTAGTTGTTATAGATAAGTGGACATACATTCAGTTTTAGTCTATATAGGTTTTTAAGATTATATTTTAGTATTTCAAATTATAATACCTTATCAGTTTATTATTCGTGCATATAGTTTTATTATTATATTATTTATTTCTCACAGTTGTTACCAGCTCACGGGTTAGCTTGTGGTTACTTATGGTGGTAAGCACCATTGTTATTACCAGGGGTAGCTACGGATCATGATAAAACTTGGTATCATAGAAAAAGGTTTTTAAGTATCCTAGAAAGTTTGAAATTCACGTAAAGTAGATTTGTATGCATGGGTGTGATGTGCGTCACCCTTATGGACAAGAGGCTTTAAGACGTTTTAGGTAAGTTTCCCTTATTTTAGTATTTATGTTATGAAAAATAGAATGAGCTTTATTGAATTTATTTTTCTAACTCAACCTTTATTCCATTTAAAAATAATACCTCCCAGAAGGAACGGGGATCCTCCCGTGCGCCCACATATTTAGGAAGATCCCGTGAATGATCACGTCTCTCACACTGAGTTCAGGTCCTCTTTTATGGACATAGCCTATCCTATAGCTGCTTAGAATAATCAGCAGGTTATTTCCCCATCTATTCTAGTGGCAAATAAAGTTGGAGCTAGGATTAAGGATTTCACTCAAATAAACCCGCCTTTATTTTCTTCATACAAGTTTGATGAGGATCTACAAGAGTTTTGAGACAGTGTTGAAAGTGATAGACATCGTAGGTGTCACTTTAAGTGAGAGTGAAAACTTGGCTATGTATAGTTACAAGGTGTAGCTTAAACCTAGGTTAAGTATTGGAAAGAAGATACGGTTGTTGAAACAGGGCTTGTATAGTGGGAGGAGTTTGCCATAAATTTTTTAGATAGGTTTTTCTTACTAGAGTTGAGAGAACCTAAGTTTCAGGAGTTCATAAACTAGAAGAAAGGTAGTAAAAGTATAAAGGAGTACTCGCTCAAGTTAACTAGGTTGGTGAGGTATTCTCCGACCATGACGGCTGACAATAGGTCCATGATAAGTATGTTCATATCTGGTGTATCTGATTGTATGGTCAAGTAGTGTAGGACTGCCTTATTGATTAAAGAGATTGACCTATCTATACTTATGGTTCATGCTCATTAGATCAAGGAGAAGAAACTTAAGGAGAAAGACAAAAAGAATATGAGGGCCAAAACTAGTAGCTTCCACTTTTCTCAGCAAGGGCCATAAGGCGGTAATCATTCTCAATTATGCCAAAAATTTTCATCTCCATTTCTATCTACCGCCAGTGTGTAAGTGCCTAAGATAAAAATAGAAAGTCGGGATAGAGCCCTAGGATTTAAGTAAAAGGGTAATGTGAATAGTGGTAGTACTAATCTGCTTTATATAAAGTTTGGAAAGAATCATCATGGTGTGTGTAGAGCTGGCTGTGATATGCATTTTTAATATGGAAAACTAGGCCACAAGATCAGGGATTTCCCTATAGGTGTGTGTAGGGTAAAAATGATCATCAGCAGGGACAAATAAATTTCTCTATAGCACCAGTAGATTGACCAACTCAGTAGGGTGCCATTTTAGTGCCACTAGTGGTCAGTGCCAGATTAGGTTGTATGCTCTCCAAACTTGCCAGTATAAAAAAAGTTCTCCTAATATGGTTACAGGTATGTTACAAGTTTTCCATCTGTATGTTTATGTCTTATTAGACCCCAGAGCTTCACTTTCTTTTGTGACTCCTTATATAGCTATCAACTTTGGTGTTAGTCCCGACATGTTAGTAGAGCCATTCTTAGTGTCTACCCTAATGGGTAAATCTATTATAGACAGATGGGTATACAAATATTTCCCAGTTAAAGTATCTCAGATAAAAAATAAAGCCTATCATAAACTATGTAGGAAAATCATGCTAGTGACATCCCATAACTAATGAATTGGGTTGTGGATTAGAAACCTGAGCCATGACTTATCCTTGTGAAAATTAGAGCTCATTATAAAGCTTCACTAATTTAATCATGACTCCAACTCAAGAGTTGTGGGTTGGGTTCAAGGATCGTAGGTTGCATTATGGAAATCTAATTTCACTTTTCACCTTTGGAACCTCAACTCATACCTTCATCCATGCCCTGTAGGTCACACCCATAATTTGTGGGTCAGTTCGTAGGTCACCACTCAGCTTAGTTTTTATCCTTATTTATTAATGTTTTCCTTAAAACCTATTTTCCAACACAATAAATACAAAAACACATCATACCCAATAAGAATGTGTAAGTTCATGCATAATTTCCATGTTTTAAGCATCGTAAGTTCCATGAATCCATGGTATATCAGTGGATAATTTATTTATCACTTATTGAATAAAGCCCTTATAATCTTGATTAAAATTGAGGTTGACATAAAGTGATTGTAAATTTTGCACTTAAGATAGTAAAGATTTGAAGTTAGGATGGTTCTTTTGCCATAATTTTGGGTGAGTGTCATTCATAAAGAGTTGAGTCGTGACAAAGATGTTATCAGAGAACTGGGTTCATAAATACCATCTTACAATAATAGGTCTAGAAGAGTCCTATGGAACAATACAAAGATATTTTAACTTTTTTAGAAGGTTGTAGGACTTTAGGAAATGAATTTCTTTATTTATTTATTTCATGCAATTACTTAATTACAATTGGTTTTTGGTGATACAAATATGTATCTATCTTATTCATTATTATATGCAGATAGTGAATACTCATTTCACCGGAGAAGAATTAATTATAGTAGTCACACATGCAGTACTAATGATAGCACCCCCACCATTCATAGGGGCTATAGTCTGAGAAAGATCTTGATCTTGGGGATGGTCTAAGAAAAGAAGAAGTAGAGCCTAGAGCGATATAGGACTAACAAGATTGAAATCATTGTCCCCTCCCTCTTAATAGGATGCCCCATAATTTGGTCAAAGTGAAAAAGTGGTAGTTAAGAAGAAGGTGATAGTAGCTCTAGAGAATATAGCTCCAATGTTCAGTGGTACACCCTAGTGCCCTTTCCTACATAAGTAATTTATAAAGAGTTGGGATTCTTGAATATCATGGCTATCACTATCCATTTACAAGTTATTCCAGCCTTTTCTCACCAAGTTTCACAACACGCTTCTACTATAACACCAAGAATGGATGAAGGCTCTAAAATATGGGATGCATCCCCAATAGTTACATATGCTAGTGTGACTGAGGATGAACATTGATTATTATGCAATATCATAAACACTATGGGCCCATTATTCAAATGTACAGAGTTTGAGGATGAATTTGAATTCTTTATAAATTAACATGAAAGTTGGCACAAAATATGTATTGTTAAAAGGTATAGTGTTTAGTATGTTTTATTTCAGTTGCAAGCCAAATCTAAAAAATGGTGGAGTTCATTTATAGAGTGTAGGGTGGCCTTAATTCCACTCACTTGGTTTTAGATTCATAGTGTATTCCTTAAGAAATATGTTCCCTACATTTATCATGATAAAAAAAGGATGAGTTTTTTAGGTTGGGAGAGGGTAACATGTATACGGTGGCCTATGGAATAAGGTTTCATTCATTTTTTTGATATACACTACAGTTATCATGTCATAGTATGAGTGTATTGGATATTTTTTAAGGGTCAAAATTTTGAGATTAAGTTAGTTACCTTATTTGGGTTTCATCTAGTAAGTCCTTTTAGGAGATAGTTGTGTTTGAAAAGAAGGTTGAGGCACTTAATAAATAGGGAGAGGTAAAATCATAAGATAATGGGACCTCAAGATTGTTTAGTGGTAATTTCAAAAAATTATATGGTTCTTCTAATCTATAATTAATCCATTCCTATATCTATAGGGGCCTACCTGGGGTCAGTTATCAAACTTCACGCATAGGCAGCTACGCACCTTCATGTTCTTCAATTAGAGTCCTAATTTGGGCATTAGGTCCCATGAGTATGGGGATCTAGGCCACAGGAGAAGTATTTTTATAATTTTTTATCTGCAGGTTAGTTCACTTAACAGCCAATTTTTATTGCTCAAGTCTTATTTGGTTGGGGTTATGGAAAAAATGGTAGGGGTTGTCCACATGGTGGATATGCTATCCAGACTGTAGGAAGTGGTGGAAAATAAGCTAATCAGTGTTGAGGATAGGTTGCTATGAATGGTTCTTAGGCTAGAAGAGGTGGTGATTAGAGTAGTGATAAGGCTTATCTTTAAATTGTTCCAGCTCATCTTAAAGTAGAAACTTTTGATGTGTTGATCATAAGTAATAGTCTTGTTTGTGGTAATATGGCTTCTATTTTGTTTGATCTAGGTTCCACTTTCTCTTATGTGTCTGTGAAATTCTCCTTGGTCTTAGACTTAGACTGGGAATATCTTGATACTTCTATGTATGTATCTATGCTATTTGGGTTGTCTATATATGTTGATCAGGTGCATTGTGTGTGTTGTATGATGTTTATCGGATTTAAGACCTTGGAAGACTTACTGATTCTAGATATGGAGGAAATTGATATCATTCTAGATATAAGTTGGCTATCCCCCTATTATGCCATTCTTGATTGTTATGTGATTGTCTCCCTATCATGCCATTCTTGGTTATTATGGTAAATTCATCACTATAGTGATGCCTGGGTAGGGAAGCTAGACTAGGAGGGTACTTTTAAGCCTACTCCTTTGAGAATAGTGTTAGCTCTTCTTGCCAGTATTTAGTATAAGGGTATGCAGGGCATTTTTAGCCTATCTTTGGAAAGATAAATTGATACTTCCTCCTATAATGTCAGTCTGTGGTGTGTAAATTCTTATAAGTATGTCCTAATGACCTTACATGTATGCCTCAATACTATGAGTTTTTATTGTTTATATTTAGAGCCTTGAAATAGACACATCACTATCCCTCCCGATCATATGGAACCAACATAGTTGAGTGAGTTAAAACAACAATTACATAAATTGATAGAGAAGGGATTTATTCACCCAAGTGTTTCTCCTTAGGGCGCACCTATGTCATTTGCAAAAAAAGATGGGTGGTAGCATAAGAATGTACATAGACTACCTCCAGTTGAATAAAGTGACCATTCACAATAAATATCCCTTACCTAGAATAGATGACCTATTTGACCAATTTTAGGGAATTGCAATATTATCAAGATAGATTTGAGATTAGGCTGCCACCATCTCGAGATTAGGGAAAAATATATCCCAAAGATATCTTTCTATACCAGTTATGGCCACTAAGAGTTTCTAGCTATTTTGTTTGGCTTGACCAATTCCCCATCTACCTTTATGAATCTAATGAATAGGGTTTTGATTCATTCCTGGATTTTTTTTTGATTATGTTCATTAATGACATATTAATTTACTCTGAAAATAAAGACAAGCATGAAGGCTCACTTGTGTTTGGTATTGGGGTTTCTTAAAGAGAATCAATTATATGCTAAATATTCTAAGTGTGACTTTTGGATATCTTTTGTGTCCTTCTTGGGTCATATAGTTTCAAAGAAAGGGGTTATAAAATACCTTCAAAATGTAAAAGCTGTTAAGAATTGGGCTAGGCAAATAAATATGATAGAAATTGAGAGTTTTATGGGGTTGGCTAGTTGTTATCATTAATTTGTTAAGGGGTTTGACGCCATTGTTTTGAATATGACCTTCCATAGTCTAAAGGAAGTCCCATTTGTGTGGGATGACGAGTATGGAGAGAGCTTCCAAAAATCTTAAACCTTATTAACCTTAGTAGAAGGCGAATGTCTTCAACTAGATGCTTTAATGCATTTAAAGTAATGCATAGGGCCATTTACATACTCAAGCATTTAATGTATAATGTAAGGTTTATACAAGAAAAGCTCATAGCAGCTTAAAGCCGACAAAAAGAGTATGCATATTATAAGGTGAGAGATGTGAAAAAATTTAAAGGGGAGAAGGCACTATTGAAAGTGTCACCCATAATGTGTGCAATGCATTTTTGTAAGAAGGGAAAATTTAGTCCAAGGTACATTAGACCCTTTGAGGTTTTGAAGGAAGTGGGGTCAATAGAGTACAAACTTGGCTTGATTAAGTATTCACATGTCTATGTTTATGAAATACAATGGAGATGGGAAATACTTCATTATTCGGACTCCAAATGTAATAACCTAACCTGTCATTCCTAAGATATGCCACAATATGAGGATGGGGTATGTGAACTATAAAAATCATGTTTGTAAACTTGTTTGTGGCGACGCAAGTAAAAAGTTTTGAATTTAAAAAGGGTAATGGTTGGGATGACATTATCTAGTTATAGTAGGATTTATTCCACAATAGCAATGTTGCTATAGAGATGTCAGGATTAGTAATGTTACTATCTAGATGTAGTTGCATTCTCTTGAGGTGATTGAAGAAGGAGGTCACTCTCATAGTTAGTATTAGTGGGGACAGGTGGAATCCCATGAAGATTGTTAGATTTTGTAGCCCTAGCATGGGTCTGAACCCCATAAGTTAGACGAACTCCATCCATATTGTCCCCAATCGGGACAGAATTATTTTCCTGAGTATCAGATCTCCTTGGTGACGTTATCTGAAATATAGAAAACGGGAATTAGAGGAATCCAAGATCTTAGACTCTTTAGTTTGAGATTGAAACACAAGAAAGGTAAACATTCCTAAAATGTCACATAGCCCCTCCTTTATAAGTGTGGTGCGCTTCACACCTATAAAAGAGACTCTACTTGATACGGCATTATGAACACCTAAATGACCATGAACTTAGGCTCTGATACCAACTTGACATGACCCGACCTTTGATCCTTGTCATACGGGCACCTCAAGCTTACATGAACCGTAGGTCAATATGATAACCCAACCCAACCGCCTTATCATATCATAGGAGTCGATGGAACTCTAATCCGTAAGATCTATAGCAGGAACATAACATAAGTCATAGCTTAGATAAGTCTATACATTTCATTAGATTCACCAACTAGAAAATATACCCAAGTCCATAACCATTTAAAATGCCTCTAGACAAAATTGATGTCAATAAAAATATATGTCAGGACAAGACCCAGATAATATCCAAACCAAGTCCAAAAGAGACTTAAGTATATAGATAAGAGTCCAAGAGATAAATGTCTACTAAAAAAAAGAAAGCTCACCATATCAAGTCAATGCACGAACCACTTTAATAGCCCAATCACTGTAACAAAAAGGAAGAAGGATCTTCAAGTTCTACGTCACGTGGGGACGTAGTGTCTGAGGATGGTTAGTGGTTGGATTGCTAGCATGTAACTTTAGGATAAGGATAAAATCTTGCATTTGATCAATCTATGTCAATCCATCGTATGCAATAACATTTACATAATAATATACATATCAAAGACACATATACATATAGTGACTCTACAAGTCAAATCATAGAATAAGTCTGAACATGCATTTATGACACATTCATTCATCAGTTAATGGGTGAAGGACTACTAACCTTTCAGCCTTTTATTTTAAACACAGAGAATTCTTTACGCTGTAATAGGAAAGGGAATAAGACCCTCGAGCTGACATATCTTATTTAGTAGGCAAACTTAAAACACAAATCATCACGCTTTGCATGATAAGCAAATTTTGTCCACGAAAAAATACTCTTTATATGGTAAGAGGACTTGGACTACAAACGAACACGTCTTATATAGTAAGCGGTATTGAAACATGAACCAACACATCTTATATACTAAGCGTACTTGGGCCATGAACTAACACGCCTTATATGGTATGCGGACTTGGACCATAAACCCACGCGCCTTATATGGTAAGCGAAATTAGACGACAAACTAACACGTCTTATATGGAAAATGAAATTGGACCACGAACTGGCACACCTTATATGGTAAGCAGACTTGGACCCCAAACCAACACGTTTTATATGGTTAGCGGACTTGGACCACTAACCAATATGCCTTATATGATAAGCGAACTTGGACCACTAACCAATATGCCTTATATGATAAGCGAACTTGGACCACAAACCAACACGCCCTATATGGTACTAGCACCTATTCAATTTATCACATTGAAACTTAACCCAAATTGGGGCATTCAAGCCATCAAGGCTACACATCAACACCATAGCCCATCATATGATCTCTATCGGCCTATTCGGCCACTACTAACATAATTAGGCCCAAGGCCTTAGTTTATAACACAATGCAAGTTCATTCATGGTCATCAAGAATACTACTAATAATCATTCATACTTGTTAATCTTATACACACCTTTTATTCAAATACAATTCAAGTTCATACTTTAGGGACTATGACCATTTAGTCAACTAATCATCAAGGATATGCATTTAGTCACCATGTGGCCAACAAGTCCTTTACAAACCATTTGCCAAGCATTCACATGCATTCAATTCTATACATAAGGGATTTACTTCATTTAACTATTATACCTGTGTTTTTGTATAGAGTAAGATAGGAGTAAGAATACGTATATTGACTACCATTAAAAAACTAAGGTACTATCTAGAATAATTACTCTCTTACCTACATAGATGACTCTTTCGACATACTTTAGAGTATGTTAGTACTCTTTAAGATTAACTTGAGGTCAAGTTATCATTAACTAATAAATTACACTAAAGATATTCCTAAGACCTCTTTTTGAACTAGGTATGGGCATTACGAGTTTTGGTGATGTCTTTAGGGCTTATTGATTCCTCAGTTAATTTTCTGAGTTTGATGAACAAAAATTTTAGTCCCTATTTGGATTTTTTTCTACTTGTGCTTATTGATGACATTCTATTGTATTTGAAGAGTTAGGAAGAGCATGAAAATGACTTGAGAATTGGGTTGGGGTTGTTCAAACAGAAGCAATTATATGCTAAATTTTCTTAGTATGAGTTTTGGTGTACTTTTGTGTACTTCTTGGGTCATATGGTTTTAGAGGGAGTTATGTTTGATCCATAGAAAATAGAGGTAGTTAGGTGTTGTGCTAGGCCAACTTTATTAACTGATATCTATAACTTTATGGGGTTAGATAGCTACCACCGTAAATTTATGAAGGATTTCACCTATACTACTACCCAACTAACTCATTTAACTCAAAGTGATATGTTATTTTAGTGATCAAATGGTTGTAGTGATAGATTTCAAAAGATCGTGACTATATTTACTACAACTCCCATCCTTGAATTTTCTATGAAGGGTAAGAACTTTGTTGTTTATTGTGATGCCTCACATTTTGATTTGGATGTTATTTTAATGTAGGATAAGAATGTCACTTCATATGCTTCTAGGCAGCTTAAGGTGCATGAAAAGAACTACTTCCTCATGACTTAGAGTTGGCAATAGTAGTGTTTTCTCTTAAGATTTTGAGGTACTATCTTTGTAGTGTCTATTGTCAGGTATTTACCGATATCTATGGTCTTAAACATGAATGACATACAACTATCAGAACTTGAGGTAGTTTATATGGATGGAGATGCTTAATGACTATGATGCTACTAACTAATATCATCCAAGTATGGAAATTATGGTAGTTGATGCTTTAAGTAGGAAGATTGGGAGTATGGGTATCTTGGCTTGTTTGGAGGATGGATGTGTCTATGAGCTAGAGATATTCAGACTCTAGCTAACAATTTTATTCGGTTTCAAGTGTTTAAAAAAAGTGTAAATTTAGTATTTGTAGAGGCAAGGTCTTTGTTTCTAAAGAAAATCAAGTCCAGACAATTTGAGGATGCTAAGTTAAGCAAGATCATAAATAATAAGCTCTTGCAGGAAGAAGCCAATGAGATCGTGATTAATGATGACATGTCATGAGTATTATGGGGAACATATGAGTTCCTGTGTTATAATATATTTTAGAAAATCCTTATAGATGCTCATAGTTTGAGGTACTTTATACATCTTGGCGTGACTAAGATATATCATGATCTGAGACAACATTATTGGTGGGGAGGTGTATTTGAATATCATCAAAAATATTTACCCAATTCAAAAGTTAGAGTCTATCCCACAGGGAATAATATTCTTGTTCAGCCTAGAATGTTATTAAATAACTAATTTTTTATAGGCTTTAATAATACATGTAAGGTAAATATGGGGGTTGGAAAAGCAATTAAACCAATTTTATAATACAATTATCAATCAGGAGACTGTTTCATACTTTATCAAAATTGAGTTTAAATTCAAGTACTAAGAGCTTCTAGGGGTGCGTTAACAAGAACACAAGCATTATGCTTGGGTGATTGATATTGCTTCATCAATATTCTTGGCATGGGTAGTCAATGTCTTCAACATTAATGAAATTTTTTCAATCAATGAATAAATTCTTGGGGTCTTCTCAAACCCTGATGTGTATAAAATCCAAACCAACCTACAACCTCAAAATAGATAATCTATCTCTAGAATCAGTTATTAATTAAAAGAAATCAAGTCTTTGTCAACTCATTTTCCTCACTCATGTTTCTTGCCTTCAATAAAAACAAGGGATCCTAGATTGAATAGATTTTTCAACCCCTAAACATTATCCATCACATGGAGAAATAGTTTTACCCATATAAAATAAGTAATTATAAGAATCAAATAGGAAACCCCCAATTACATACTAAAGTCCGTTCTTCACACACCCCTAAGAATCAGTAAATTAGATATGCATATATTAAGGAAAAGTAAATATACCAAAAATATTTAGTTAAAACATCCATAATCTTAATGTTCACCAATGAATTTACAGAATCCAAGAGCTGAAATCCAAATAAAGTCTTAACCCTAACTTAGATACTTTATACAGTGTCTCCAAACTAAAGATAGAGCTGAATGAGGGTGTAGAAATCAAAAATTCCCTTTTATTATCTAAGAAATTCAAACCAGATGGTTTATAATTTTCCTATTCCTAGTGTTACACAAGTTATATCAAGATCACAAAGATTCTTATAAATTGTAAAATTTCCTTTAAGCTTACATAACTCCACCAACAGTGCCTGGTTTCATCAAAGATTAAGTTTTCTTTTACAAAGTTCTTGACCTTCAAAAACCATTTTGAATGAACATAAATATCTTCTTATAAGCAGAATTTACCTGAGGTTTTCTCTACTTTCTATTTAATTTTGTGATATCATTTGTACTTTAGTGATTCGCAATGTGTATTTCTGATGTTCCTCTAACCCTTTGGCAGTGGTATTTCTCATACTTTTTCCTTTCTTTGATGCTTTATCTTATTTGTCCTTCCTCTTATCCTTAGATATATTTTTGACTTTAAAGCCTACTTCTAACCAAATTAATATAAGACGTGACTCAAATTAGCATTACAGATATAACTTTAGTATCAATTATAGGCTAAATGGGCCACAAATTGCTGGCTTATCATTAGGATAAAGTGCAATATAGTTGATTTTTTATCCTAGTATCCAAATTGTTAGAAAGTAAAGAATGAGAGTAAGAGAACTTGAATGAAACTTCAGAGAATACCTATTCTAGAATAGAAGTCAAATGGATTGCAATGAACATTGTGGTTGGTCTTCCTAACCCTTTGGAAGTTTTATTTGATCTGGGTAATTGTTGATAGGCTGAATAAATCTTCATACTTCATTTTGGTTTAGTTAAATTATAAAGTAGAGAAGTTATCTATGATTTATATTTATGAGATTGTTTTATTGAAGGAGTTTTGATCTCTATCCTCTTAGAAAGAGGTATGTTATTTACTTCTAACTTTTAGAGTAAATTACAGGCTGAGTTAGTTACTAGGTGGGAAATTAGTATTGCTTTTCACCCTCATATCGATGGCAGTCTGAGCGAAAGATTTAGGTTTGAGAATTGTCATTGGGACTAGTTTTTTTCTATTAGCAAAGTTTAAATACAATAATAGTTATCTCTTGAGTATTTTTATGTCTCTGTTTGAGGCATTGTATGGAAGGAGACATAGATCCTCTGTCAGTTGGCTTTATTTTATTTAGGTGTTCATATTGCCTTAACCCAGGGGTTCTCCCTAATATTGTGGAAGAAACTTTATGCTATCGCATTGTCTAAATTTACTTTTTATCATAACTTTCAATTATGTTTGGGTTCTGTTTGCACTTGTTTAATCTTCACTGTAGAACTGGAATTGGATAGTTGTATAATACAGTTGCCTGTAGGATCAATAATTGTCTTTCAAAGGCAATTTTACTACTTGTTTAACCACGTACACTTACATATGCGCAACAAGTTTTTGGCGCCATTCCTGGGGACTCTTAAATTTTCAACTACCTTAGTTTTAGTTTTGCTTACTTTTTTTGTGAGCACTAATTACTTTATCTTAGCTTCTGAATTTATAGGCATGGTTTTGCAAAGAAAGTAAGATGGAAAGGGATAGGGAGTTGGTTGATCCCTATCTTGAAATTGAGCAATTCTTACATAAGGTGAGGAGAGAAGCAGTACTTCTCTAGCAGATATCTCAAATTCACTATGAGGAAGCTATTCCTGTACCCATGGTTAAAGATCCACCAGTCTGCAGGACTATACGCAAAGTGGCAATCCACTCAAAACAAATATTACCTCTGCTATTTGATAAACTGCACCTAGAGGTAGGTTTGAGCTAAAATAGAATATGGTGAAGCTTTTACACAGTAGCGGGGTATTTACTAACATCATATGAATATCCACAGGTTCACTTGTAGAATTTTTTGGAGATCAGTGATACATTCATCCCTACTGGAGTCTCTACGAGTTACGTGAGGCTCATAATCTTCCCCTTCTCACTTTTTGGTGAAGCAAATAAGTGGTTGAGTGATGAGTCGGCTGGTTTTATCAATACAAGGAATAATTTAGCCTGATAATTTTACATCTATTTATTCCCATATGGAAAGACTACTTATGCAGTTTTTTAGCTTCAAGTAGAAGCCGAATAAGAATTATCATGCATTAGAAAGGTTCAAATATCTTATACAAGACTGTCCACATCACCAACAGTCTAATGAGGTATTATGTCGCACCTTTGTTGAATCATTTGATCACAATACAAATATTTTGTTGGATTTAGCTGTAGGTGGTCAAGCGTTGGAGAAAACTTATGATAAGCTCTATACCTTATTGGCCCGTATTGCACAAGGAAATCTACACTGGCATGGTAAAATCTCCAAAAGTGCAGTGAGAAAGCCTATAGGGATGATTGTTGATAGTGTCACAACCTTAACAGCGCAGTTAGTTTCCCTTAAGAATCATATGATAACACAATACTACAAACTTAGATTGAAAAGTCCCTGACTCAAGTGAATATAGTTCATCACATATTGGTGTGAAATTTTGTGCAACATTGGCCACTTTGTTGACGTGTATAGAGAAAATCTAGAGTTTGTGAATTTTTTGGGTAATGCCCAAAAACTATACTTATGGTAATGCCTAAAACATCATATGGCAGAGTCAATCAAATTATTAATGGTTTACTTATCAGCCTCAACAATTTTAGCAGCAACACAATTCACAAACCAGTAATATAGAGGATACTTTGAAAAAAATCCTGGCGAATCAATAAGAAATGGATGTTGAGATAAAAAAATCAGCAAGTGACTGAAAAGAATCTATAGCAGTAGTTGGGGAAATTAGATCTGGCACAAAAAACTAGACCACAAGGTAGATTGCCAAGTGATATAAAGTATTGAAACCAAGTTATGGAAATCACCTTAAGCAGCAGTAAAGAGGTTAGTTACATGCCTCTGGAGAAAAATCTGGAGGTACAGATAGAGTTGGTTCCTCAACCAGTTGCAAATAAAGCTGTTTGAAAGTTGAGGAAGTCTAACACCTAAAAAGCAAAGGTTGCTGATAACGTGTAGAAAACACCACCACCACCATTCCCTCAAAGGATCAAAAGGCCAATGAGGATGCTTGTTTCAAGGAGTTCTTTGAAATGTTCAGAGAACTTCACATTAATCTCCTTTTATTATACATTTTACAGGGAATGCCTAAGTACGCTAAGTGCTTAAAGGATATGCTGACTAAAAAGACTAAGTTATAGGATATTGAGATGGTGGTACTCACTGAAGAGTGTAGTTTAATGGTGATGATGAAAATACACATGAAATTGAAAGAACTAGGGAGTTTAACCCTTTAATACAAATTGGTGAGAGATGCGGTCCATAATCTAAGGGACTTGGGTTTATTTATAAACTTTATGCCCCTACCAGTGTTCTATACTATGGGTTTAGAAAAGTTGAGACCACGCTCAGTGGTTCTCCAAAGGGTAGATAGAACTAGAATTCATCACAAATGAATCACTAAGGACGTGCTCATTTGTAATACCCCTGGAAATTTTTCATTGGAATTTTGTGCGTAAACGTGTTGCGTTCTATCTTCTAGAATAAATTATAAATTTTCCATGCAAAAGTTTTAGATTATAACCTACCATTGTGTAGAGTATCAAATGAGCTTTCCAACGATATATGGATCATCCAAAATGGACACCCGAGCGATGATTTATGAACATTCCGATCGAATCGTGAATAGAAGTGAACAGTAAAACATGCAGGAAAAAGTACTGAGGCCTGGAATATTTTAACTCCAAATTTAAACGATCATAACTCCTTGTACATAATGATCTGGGTGATCTACTATATATCAATG
This sequence comes from Capsicum annuum, assembly GCF_002878395.1. Classification (NCBI taxonomy): domain Eukaryota; kingdom Viridiplantae; phylum Streptophyta; class Magnoliopsida; order Solanales; family Solanaceae; genus Capsicum; species Capsicum annuum. The sequence continues at coordinate 33,104 of NW_025875891.1, forward strand.
GAAATCTCTATGAGTCCTCTTTCCAATGAAATTAGTTTTATCCAATTTGTCTATCGGAGCAACACGTTATGGTCGATCTACTTCAGCCTACCAAAAGTGAATTTTTGGGTCAACTTCAAATAATCATAACTACTCATACATAATGATTTGGGTGAGATACTATATATCAATGGAAATATATGAGAGTCCTCTTTCTAATTAAATTGGTTTCATCTAATTTGTATATCGGAGTTAAACTTTATGATTGATCGACTTCAAACTATCAAAAAAGTCCACAAAATGATAGATTCGAGAATTATCTGATTTTTAGGGGCGTTTAGGTCATTCCCCCTCACCCAAAATCCATCCAAACCCTATATTAAAACCTATTAGAAGCATTACATATTATATTTCATCAAATTCCCTCAAAAAGAAAACCCTAAGCTCCTACATCTAACTTCAAGAACCTCCAAAGTTCACCATTAATTCTGCAAATTTATTCAAGATTTTAAGTTCCTAGTTCAAGAACTCTAAGAACCACAATTCAAAGGCACGATTAATATCTCAAAAATGAGTATCGATCTAAAGTTCATCATTCAAGGTAAGTGGGGTTTTTCAACAAGAACTCTCTTTCGTTCTTGTGCCCAAAAGTAATTTTCTTTACAAAGGCATGATTTTTATTTAATTTTTATGAATTTGAAGCATGAACCCATATCTTATGATGATTATTATGAAATCTTGTTGTTTATGATTTTGAAAGATGTATTTGTATGTGTGGAAATATAAAGACTGAATCTTGAACGATATTTATCAAGATTTTGATATTTGGGTCATGAATCTCCATTGGAAATTGTGTTTTTTTAGAAAGTGTGTGTTATAAGCACGTTGATGTTGAATATTTGAGATATTTTGAATGATTTGACCTTTTGGTGTTAATGGAGTTATTTTGAACTCGAGTGTGAAAGAAATACACAACATGGTTGATTTTGATAGATGAGAAGCATGATGGCTCCCAATGTATATTTATATATTACTGAAATTGTTTTATTGTGGATTGTCTTTGAAATAATCTGAGCTAAGTTCTGGAGAAATCTTTTGCATCAAGTGGGAGGTATAAAGCAACCTTACTTCCCTAGAACTATGTGCCTTCGTAGGAGTGAGCTTGAGGCTGATTTATATAGTGATCACTAGTTTGTGTGGATTTGATATCGATAGTACTACTTAGATAGCAAGTATAGGACGGCTTTTCCCAACGTGGGTTATACGTTAGACTCCATGTAGCTCACATGGTTTATGTCGGTTATAGGATCTCCCAGTGTGTGTGTGTGTTTCCTTGTATCTATGGTGAATGGTGAAGTGATTTAAAAGTGAAATTGTGAAAGTTATTCTTTCAAAAGATTTAAATGATATTTATATTATATGAATTGATATTCTTGATGAACTGAAAGTGATTGAAAAATTATATGGTGACTCACATCTGTTATTGTACTTATTTCATCCTCTCATGATTATGATGATTTTCTTCGAGCTATGTGAGATCCTGCATATTTCTTATAAATATTTATGATGATGATTTTTATACAACTGCATACACCCCCATATACTCTGTTCTTTTCCATGGTACTGACCCACATCTTCGGATATGGGTTGCATTTTCTTCAGGAACGTTGTTCTACATCCTCTATTGTGGTGAGTCCTCATATTTCGATAACGTGATGTCTGATGTTGGTTTCATAGAATTGTTTATATTTGATTACTTAGTATAAGTCAGTTGGGGCATGTCTGAATGGCTCGCTAGTTTTATTGATTTTGTTAGAGGCTTGTCAGACTAGTATAGATGTTGGGAGTTGACTAATAAGTTGTATTTTGTTATGTTTCTAAAATTCTTTTATTCTTGGATGATGATTACTTTATTGATATTTGAGAGTTATTAATGAAAACCCTATTGATTCGTGTTGAACTGAATGAAAATGGCTCAAAGGGTTAGCTTGGGCTACTCGTAGCCTCAACCACCGTGTGACACTTCGAGACCTGTTTTTCGGGGTGTTAAAAAATTGGTATCAGAGCCTAAGGTTTTAAGGTGTCATAGGGAGTCTGACAAGCCGCGTTAAGTAGAGTCTTGATTATCGGTGTGTAGTGCACCACATCTATGAGCAAGAAGCTATAAGATGTTTTAGGAAAAAGTGTGATTCTTTCTTTCAAAAGTCTATTGTGCTTAAAGTGTCTCTCTCTTCTATTGATTCGTGCTTTCCTCTTTCAGAAATATACCTCCACATCGAGCGAGAAGAAATAATGATGGTCAGCAACCTCAATCCACTGACCCATTGAATGAAAATATGTCTCATGCTGAATTTTGAGCAGCCTTTCAGGCGCTGGCCCAAGCTGTTACTGCAAATGTTCAGGCCAAATCGGCCCTGGCTCAACAGTAGCAGGAAGGTGATTCAACTGCTGCCAGGATCTGATGAATCCGCCAGAATTCTATGGGTCCAAGTCTGATGCGGATCCATGGTTGTTTTTAGAGGAGGTACGGAAGATTACTCAGGTGATGCATGTATCTGAGGAACATAGTGTGGAGTTGGCTGCGTATAGGTTAAAAGACCTTGCTTATAACTAGGTTGTTTCTTGGAGGAAAGGTAGAGGTGAGGGATCTGTCCCTACAACTTGGCAAGAGTTCTAGGATGATTCCTCGATAAGTTTTTCCCTTTGGAGATAAGGGAGGCAAAGGTGGACGAGTTTATGAACCTACGACAGGGATCAATGATTGTTAGGGAGTACTGTCTAAAGATCAATTAGTTTGCCAAGTATGCTCCTGACTTAGTGGCTGATAATCGAGCTAGTATGATGGAGTGTCTTGTTATGTAGTTAAGGAGTGTAGGTCTGCTATACTGAATAGTGAGATGAATCTTTCTAGGATGATGACTCATGCCCAATAGATTGAGGCAGACAAGATTAAGGAAAGAGATAGAATGAGAGGGAATATAAGAGCTAGGTCCGAGCAGCACGAATAGGGTCAGACTAGATCACATGAAAGGGGTCGCCCTCAGTATCAGGATCATTCGTCTATGCCAGCACTGTCATCTGCTAGTGCTCACATACCTAGAGATAGGCAGGAGCAAGGTAGCAGGTCATATATATCGAGGTCCCAGTACAGTGCTGGCAGTAAGCCAAATCATCCCTTGTGTCCTAAGTGTGGTAAGGCTCATTCGGGTGAGTATTATGGTAAGAAGAGGGGTTATTTCTGGTGTGGTGACATAGGTTATAGAGTTAGATATTGTCTACAGGATGGACAAAGGTGTCGTGACTATCACCCTCAGGCCCAAACTCAGACTGTTAGTGATCCAGTTCTAGCGACTCGCCCAGCTCCAGCTCAGGGCGCCTCTTCTAAAAATGCTGGCGGGCAGTGCCAGCATAGATTCTATGCTTTATCGTCCTGCCAAAATAGGAGGACTCTTCTGATGTTGTTACTGGTATGCTTCGTATATTTCAGTTTGATATGTATGCTTTGTTGGATCCTGGATCCAGTTTCTCATATATTACACCTTTGATTGCTGTGAATTTTGAAATGAGTCCAGAGATTATTCCTAAGCCTATCCTAGTTTCTACCCCAGTGGGTGATTCGATTGTTGTCCAG
>NW_025875891.1:36813-39778 GCF_002878395.1 Capsicum annuum
TGTATGCTTTGTTGGATCCTGGATCCAGTTTCTCATATATTACACCTTTGATTGCTGTGAATTTTGAAATGAGTCCAGAGATTATTCCTAAGCCTATCCTAGTTTCTACCCCAGTGGGTGATTCGATTGTTGCCCAGAAAGTGTATAAAAAGTGTCCTGTAATCATTCTTCTTAGAGTCTTATTGGCTGATCTAATTGAGTTAGACATGGTAGATTTTGATGTGATTCTAGGTATAGACTGGCTATATTGTTCTTATGCCTCTATTGATTTTCGAACCTGAGTGGTCAAGTGTAAGTTTCCGGGTGCATCCGTGTTTGAGTGGTCTGGGAATTCTATGTCACCCAAGAATCATTTTATCTCTTACCTCAAAGCTAGGAAGCTTATTTCTAAGGGGTGTATTTACTATTTAGTTAGAGTTAAATACACTAAGTCTGAGACTCCAACTCTCCAGTCTGTTAACGTCGTCAATGAGTTTTCTGATATCTTTCTGGATAATCTCCCAAGGATACCTCCTGATAGAGAGATAGAGTTTGGGATTAATCTTCTTCCCAATACTCAGCCCATTTCTATTTCTCCTTACCATATGGCCCATGCAGAACTTAAAGAGTAAAAAGAGCAACTTAAAGATCTATTAGATAAGGGTTTCATAAGGCCCAGTATTTCTCCTTAAGGTGCTCCTGTGTTGTTTGTGACAAAGAAAGATGGCTCTTTGCATATGTGCATTGATTACCACCAACTGAATAAAGTCACCGTCAAAAAATAAGTACCCCCTTCCGAAAATAGATGATTTGTTTGACCAATTGTAAGGTGAAAGTTATTTCACAAAGATAGACCTTTGTTTCGGCTATTATCAACTCAAAGTTAGGAAGTGTGACATCTCAAAAACTACTTTCCAAACTCGTTATGGCTATTTTGAGTTTCTTATTATGTCTTTTGGGTTAACTAATGCCCTAACAGCTTTCATGCACCTCATGAATCAAGTGTTCAGACCATATATGGCTATGTTTTTCATAGTGTTCATCGATGAGATACTGGTGTACTCTCGTAGTAAGGATGAACATTCTGATCATCTCTGAACTATCTTACAAACCCTTAAAGATCACAAGTTGTTTGTCAAGTTCAGTAAGTGTGAGTTTTGGCTAAGGTCAGTTGCTTTTCTGGGTTATATCATTTCTTCTGAGGGTATTAGAGTTGATCCCCAAAAGACTAAAGATATTAGAAATTGGCCTAGACCTATTTCTCCAACTGATATCCAAAGTTTCTTGGGTTTAGCTGGCTATTATCACCATTTTGTTGAGGGTTTCTCCTCTATGGCATCTCCTATGACTCGGTTCACCTAAAAGAAAGTGAAGTTCTTAAGGTCCTAATCTTGTGAGAAGAGTTTTTAGGAGTTGAAGATTGACTCACTTTAGCCCCTGTTTTGACTTTTCCTGATGGTGTTGATGGTTTTGTGGTGTACTGTGATGCTTTGAGAGTTGGGTTGGATTGCATATTGATACAGAAGGGTAAGGTGATAACTTATGCCTCTCGACAGTTGAAACCCCATGAGAAAAATTACCCTATCCATGACCTTGAGTTGGCTGCTGCTGTGTTTACTTTGAAAATCTGGAGACACTATATTTATGGCATCCATGTTGATGTTTTCACTGATCATAAGAGTCTGCAGTATGCGTTTACCCAGAAAGAATTGAATCTTAGCCAGAGACGATAGTTAGAATTGTTAAAGGACTATGATATGAGTGTGCTGTACCATTCAGGCAAGGCCAATGTTATGGTGGATGCCCTAAGTAGAGTGTACATGGGTAGTGTTTCATATATGGTAGAAGGTAAGAAAGAGTTGGCTCGTGATGTACATCATTTGGATAGATTGGGGGTTAAGTTGTTTAACTCTGCTGAAGGTAGTATAGGGTTCAGAGTAGTTTCAAATCCTCCTTGGTTTCGGAAGTGAAGGAAAAGCAATAATTAGATGCTAGTTTAGTTATATAGAAGGAGTCATTCAAGGACCAACAAGTAGAGGTTTTCTCCCAAGGGGGAGATGGTGTGTTGAGATTGTAGGGTAGATTATGTGTCCCGAATATTGATTATCTGAGATAGAGGATTATGGATGAAGCGCATAGGGCATGATATTCTATTCATCCTGGTGCCACCCAGATGTACCGAGATTTTCTAGAAATCTATTGGTGGTGTGGCATGAAGAAAGATATAGTAGCATTTGTAGCTAAGTGTGCAACATTCCAACAGGTTAAGGTTGAACACCAAAGACCTAGTGGTATGATGGAAGAGTTTAGTATTTCCACCTGAAAGTGGGAAGAGATAAATATGGACTTCGTGATTAGTTTACCTCCTTTCCGACACCATCATGATTCTATTTGGGTTGTGGTTGATAGCATGACAAAGTCTGCATATTTCTTGCCTATTCATACTTCATATACTACTGAGGATTACACTAGATTGTATATCCGAGAGCTAGTTAGACTGCATGGAGTTCCCTTGTCCATCATTTCGGACAGGGGTACTCAGTTTACTTCGTAATTTTGGAAAGCTTTTCAGAAGGGTCTTGGTACCCAAGTGCTTTTGATTTTTGCTTTTCATCCGCAAACCGATGGTTAGGCTGAGTGGACCATCCAGACCTTAGAGGATATATTGAGAGCTTTTGCACTTGACTTTAAGGGAAGTTGGGATGATCACTTATCATTGATAGAGTTTGCTTACAATAACAGTTTCCACTCTAGTATTGGCATGGCTCCGTTTGAAGCCTTATATAGGAGGAAGAGTAGATCACCCATAGGTTGGTTCGAGGTGGGTGAAGCGGCTGTGAGTGGTCCTGATATGGTATTTGAGGCTATGGAAAAAGTTAAGTTGATTAGGGAAAGGTTGAAAACTGCGCAGAGTCATCAGAAGTCATATGCGGATGTTAGAAAGAGAGACCTTGAGTTTGAAGTTGGTGACCTAGTGTATCTGAAA
>NW_025875891.1:39878-54720 GCF_002878395.1 Capsicum annuum
GCAGAGTCATCAGAAGTCATATGCGGATGTTAGAAAGAGAGACCTTGAGTTTGAAGTTGGTGACCTAGTGTATTTGAAAATTTCACCCATGAGGGGGGATGAAGAGATTCGGAAAGAAGGGGAAGCTTATTCCCCATTATGTTGGTCCTTACAAAATTCGTAGCCATGTTGGTAAGGTAGCTTATGAGGTCGAGTTTCCTTCCGAGTTGTTCTCTCTTCATCCAATATTCCATGTCTCCATGCTTAGAGAACATATTAGCCATGTTGTGGTAGTGGATTCCTCTGTGAGTACTGACACTCAAGAAAATTATTTTTTGACGAGATTCCTGTTGAGATTCTTCATTTCAGTGTCCGAAGACTAAGGAACAAAGAGGTTCCCTTGGTCAAGGTGTTGTGGAGAAACCAATCTATTGAGGGTGCATCTTGGAAAGCTGAGGCGGATATGCGATCCAAGTACCCGCACCTATTTTCCGCGAACTCTGATCAAGCCGAAGGTACTGTTCTTTCCTAAATCATGAACTTTTGATTAAAGTTACAGCAGTTCAGCTGTCATTTATTATGTGTTCAGCTGTAGTTTCTTGAATTTATGCATTCTATGTTGCATTCAGAGTGAGAAACAATGTGGTGATGAGTCTAACGAATGGTTTCAGTTGTATATTCTATTCCCTATCTAATCTTGGCATGTCTAGCGTCATTTGAGGATGAATGTTTCCAAGGGGGGATGATGTAATACCCCGAAAAAATTTTCATTGAAATTTTGTGCGTAAATGTGTTGGGTTCTATCTTCTAGAATGAATTATAAATTTTCCATGCGGAATATCTTAGTTTATGATCCACCATTGCATAGAGTATCAAATAATCTTTCCAATGATATGTGGATTATCAAAAACGGACACCCGAGTGATGAATTATGAACATTCCAATCGAACTGTGAATAGTAGTGAACAGTAAAACGTGCAGGAAAAAGTACTGAGGCCTGGCGTATTTTTTCTCCAACTTTAAATGATCATAACTCCTGTACATAACGATCTGGGTGATCTACTATATATCAATAGAAAACTCTGTGAGTCCTCTTTCCAATAAAATTGGTTTTATCCAATTTGTCTATCAGAGCAAAAAGTTATGGTCGATCTACTTCAGCTTACCCAAAGTGAATTTTTGGGTCAACTTCAAGTGATCATAACTCCTCGTACTCAATGATCTGGGTGAGATACTATATATCAACGAAAAGATATAAGAGTCCTCTTTCTAATGAAATTGGTTTTATCCAATTTGGATAGCGGAGTAAAACGTTATGGTTGATCTACTTTAGACTATCAAAGCAGTCTACCGAAGGATAGATTCGAGAATTATTTGATTTTTAGGGGCGTTTTGATCATTTTCCCTCACCCAAAATCTCTCCAAACCCTATATTAAAGCCTATTAGAAGCATTATATATTATATTTCATCAAATTTTCTCAAAAATAAAACCCTAAGCTCCTACATCTAACTTAAAGAACCTCTAAAGTTCACCATTAATTCTGTAAATTTATTCAAGATTCCAAGTTCCTAGTTCAAGAACTCCAAGAACCATCATTCAAAGGCACGATTAACATCTCAAAAATGAGTATCGATCTAAAGTTCATCATTTAAGGTATGTCGGATTTTTCAATAGGAACTCTCTTTCGTTCTTGTGCCCAAAAGTAAATTTCTTTACAAGGACATGATTTTTATTTAATTTTTACGAATTTGAAGCATGAACCCATATCTTATGATCATTATTATGAAATCTTGATGTTTATGATTTTGAAAGATGAATTTACATGTGTGGAGATATAAAGCATGAATCTTGAATGATATTTATCATGATTTTGATATTTGGATCATAAATCCCCATTGGAAATTGTATTTTTTAGAGCAAGTGTGTGTTATAAGCACGTTCATGTTGAAAGAAATCCATAATGTGATTGATTTTGATAGATAGGAAGCATGATGACTCCCAATGTATATTTATATATTACTAAAATTATTTTGTTGTGGATTGTCTTTGAAGTGATCTGAGCTAAGTCCAGAAGAAATCTTTAGCACCGAGCAGGAGTTATAAAGCGACCTTACTTCCCTAGATCTATGTTCCCCCATAGGAGTGAGCCTAAGGTTGATTTATATAGTGATCACTAGTTTGTATGGATTTGATATCCATAGTCCTACTCCGATGGCAAGGATAGGACAACTCTCACCAACGTGGGTTGTACGTTAGACTCCATGTAGCTCACATGGTTTATGTCGATTATAGGATCTCCCAGTGTGTGTGTGTGTTTCCTTGTGTCTATGATGAATGGTGAAGTGATTTGAAAATGGATTGTGAAAGTTATTCTTTTGAAAGATTTAAAAGATATTTACATTATGAGAATTGATATTCTGGATGAACTAAAAGTGATTGAAAAATTATATGATAACTTACATGTGTTATTGTACTTATTTCATCCTCTCATAATTATGATGATTTTCTTTGGGCTATGTGAGTCTTTCATACATCCTGCATATTTCTTATAAATATTTATGATGATGATGTTTATAAAACTGGATACACCCCCATATACTCAGTTTCTTTCCATGGTACTGACCCACATCTTCGAATGTGGGCTGTATTTTATCAGAATGTATGTTTAGGCGCTCAGTTCTAGGTTTGACAGTGATTTTTCGGGCACGCTGTTCTACATCCTCTGTCATTGTAAGTCCTCATGTTTTGAGGATGTGATGTCTTATATTGGTTTCACGAAATTGTTTACATTTGATAACTGAGTATGAGTCAGTTGAGGCATGTCTCAATGGCTCACTGGTTTTATTGATATTCTTAGAGGCTTATCAGACTAGTATAGATGTTGGGAGTTGACTAATAAGTCATATTTTTTTATCTTTCTGAAGTTCTTTTATTCTTGGATGATGATTACTCTATTGATATTTGAGGGTTATTTATGAAAACCCCGTTGATTCATGTTGAACTAAATGAAAATGGCTCAAAGGGTTAGCTTGGGGCTACTCGTAGCCTCAAGCACCGTGTGAAACTTTGAGACCCCTTTTTTGGGGCGTTACATCATTATGGTTGGTAAATTTATTATGCTTGATGACTTTATTGTTCTTGCCTATAATGCAGATGACCGGGTATTAATCATTTTAAGACGTCCATTCTTAGCGATGGGAGGAGCTCTTCTAGATGTAAGAAAAGGCACTCTCAAAATAAGATTAGATGATGAATATATGGTCTTCAAAGTCATTGGATGTGAGATAAGGCACTCTCAACATCATTGCTTATTTTTAATTTTTATTTTTGCTAGTGTTAATATAGTAGGTGCACACTTTAACCACCTCATGGTTGTTCTTTTTGTTTTTTTTCATAGGGATGCCATTTAAACCCAGTATCCTTTTTTCCATTTAAGGAGTAAATTTTAATATTTTTTGATAAGTATGTGAGATGTTATTTCTAGTTGCTATACATGGTGCAAGTGGTTTTGTATGTGAAAACATGTTGAATGTGTTGAGTGTAAATTACTACGTTAGAGAAGTCTCATGGTTATAACACTTGTATACTATTGGCTTAATTGTAGATTTGTGTGATGGTTTTATCTTGAGTGTATAATGAACAAGATTGAGTTGAGCATGTGCATATATGATGCAAGGTCTTGGTGTATTCTTTGTTTAATCGTATAGCCTAGAACTTGTCTGGTATGTGCAAGGAAAAATAAAGAGTATGGGTTTAGGAGATGATATAGGCATTTCTTTTATAGTCATGTTCCATACCCTCTTTGATCTACCCTTATGCATAATCTTAGTTAGCGCCATTGATCCTTTAGCCTATTCTTTGATAGCCTCATATATAGCATGTTCCCTTTCTTTGGTTGGACCTTAATTTTATCCAAATCTCCTAAGTGATATAGTTCCAAAATTAATAAGATTAAGGAGTGTGAAAATAAAAAAGTGTGAGGTTAAAGTGAAGCCCCTAAATTAGTAGCTATTGGTTTGAAAGAAGTGTTGTGTTGTGGTTGGGAGGAGTGTAATGAAAAAGAGAAAAATTATGCTAAAAATTTGATAATGAATTTAGAAAAAATAATCCCTTCTTAACAAATGTGAAGTAGCTTAATGAGATGGGGCAAAACAAAAGAGATGTGTAAAGGTAGAAGTTGTGAAGATTTTTATTTTTAGAGAAGAGTTCAATTGATAAATGTGATGTATTAAAGCGATTATGGAAGATAGTCACTATTACTAACAAAAATAGTTTCTACCAATCCTTTAGCCTGCATTACAACCCGTATAGTCATATTTGATCCTAAGCCTTAACATTCTAATATTATGGATTACTAAACTAAGGGCAAGCCTATGTTTCATCATGTGCAACTTGTGAATTCCTTGTGAAAGCGAGCGTAATTAGATTTTTGTGCCTATTTTTGTTATTAATTGCATCTCTGTGACTGATTATGGGTAACTCTCTTGTGGAGAGGGAATATGTTTGATGATGGTTTAGTGACTTATATGATCTCTTTGATTGAGTAATATGAATGATTTTTCCAACTTGGTGAGTCTATTCCTGAGGTTAGGATGTTTTGGAACTAGTTTTCATGAGCTTCCACGTATATATGATATGCTGAGGGTAGAACTTTCTATCTATGTACTCATTTTAGTGGTTGCTTGAGTGTATTGATTGTAGTAGCAGTGGGAAGTCTTACTTTTTACAGTTCTTAATGTAAAGTTTTTGAGGACAAACAAGGCTTTAACTGTGGGGTGATGATCTTTGGTGGAATTTTGCTCCTAAGTGTTGCTATCTATGCTTAAATAGCTTAGTCTTGAGGAATTCTCATAATAATTAGTTACTATTGGTATAAATGAGCATCTAAGTGTTAATTTATGTGTCAACAATATGTAAGGTGTGATAAAATCAAATTTGGAAGCGAAATATTCATTTAGAGTTCAAACGAGAATACTAGTACTCTTTGCTTGAGCTATGTGCTATTATAGTTCGTCTTGCCTGATTCTGGTGTGTTTAAGGGTCTTATTTATGGTGTTTATTGTTCTAGGAATATAATGAGATGATTAACCAAATATGGAGGTGAATTACAATCTATTTTGGAATAGTAAAAGAAACCACCCAGCATGGACTTGAAGGCCAAACACATGAGGAAAACTATGTCAAAATCGGGAATTTGTGTACTTAGGGACGTGCCACGCTGCCTAAGAACCACTATAAGGGTGTGAAAAGCCCTTGTATGCAAATTAAATTGTCAAAAACATTATCCCTCCACAAAATCAGCATTCCATACTGCCTAGGATACACAATGATAGTGTGGCATGCTTGCCAGTTTAAGTCGGCAAATTTTGATCCTTGTATAAATAGGACACTCCTATTCTTTTGTATTGACCTTGGATGACATTGGGGAATAGAAACATGATTGAGGAGGATTCAATATAGTTTTTAGTCTTTTAATTTAGTTTATTTGTGTATATTTACATGGATTCCACAACTTTTATTCTTTGTAAGTCCATGAGTGGCTAAACACCCTTACCTAGGGTTAAGGCCAAGAACATGATTAGTTTTTCCTTTTAATTTAGTTGGTTTATGTTATAATAATTATTGGTTGTTCATGTATACTTTTTATTACTACCTTATGGATTTACAATCCTTAGGATAAATGCTTAATTCTATAAGGTGCCCAGAAGAAGAAATGATAGAATAGAACATAAGATACATGGGATGGGATTGTAATATTTCAATGGATTGAAGTTATAATTTGCATTTAGGATAGTGTAATACCTCGCAAAATCCTAAGCTCAACTTAGTCTTTTAATCTTGCTAAGGGCTCTCGGACTTAGAAAATTTTAGCTAAGTATTCAAACTTAGTATTATTTTGGCCTTCGTAAGGTTCCAAATCTATTTTGCGGCCTCTACGGCCTTATATTGTAAATATTTAGGTTGATTCATGACAAAGAATATCAGTAGTTGTTCTCAGATAAGTTTCATATTTTTTGGACCTCATTTTAACCACGTTTGGGAATCCAAAATAGAGAATCGACATGATCTCAGCGCGCGCAGCGGCCATCCTGTTGATTAATATTTTTCCTTGGCTCCAAGTGGAAATTTCTATTAAACCAAAGCAGACTTGACACGGCGCATTGTCCATTGTGTTGATGCCAATGATACGGCGCGTCGGTCTACGCATCGGCAGTCCAATTTTCAGTAAGTAAAAAGTCGCGTCCTCAAGGGTATTAGGATTTTTTTCCCACCTTTATTCGGCCCTAAAACATGAGATTCAACATACATTGAGCAAAATATACTTACTTTCTCTCAAATTTCCCAAGAACAAGAACCCTAAGTGACTTAATTTCAAAGGCAAGTCTCAAGGTTTCACCATTTTTCTTCAAGAATTTAGCAACGAAGGTATGTCTAGTGTTCATCCAAGGGTTCCTTCAACACATGGAGTCCAAGAAACTCTTTTAAACATCAAGTATCTTCATTTCAGTCTTTCTATGATTTGGATTCAAGTGTACTGATGATTATAATGTTGATTTGATTTTTATTCCATGATTAAGTGCAAGATTTATGTAAAAACAACTATTATGTATGCAGTATCATGTGAATTCATGTTAAAGACTTGACATTGTGATACTTATCTGTTGATTAGTACATTATGCATATACAATGCCCTCCAAGTGTTCGATGGGTTGTTCATGAGAATTAAATAATGAAATTATATCATGTCAGCATGTATTCAAGTTCATGTCTTGCAAGTGTTTGCTAAAATATCCCAATGAATAAATGATAATCAAGTAGTTATTTATCATATTTCAAGATTTTGCCATATCTTATAATTTTTGCCATTGATTACTGGGGGTATTTAATACCCGACAATTTAGCTGATTACCTAGAGCCATGGTAAGTCTCAGAATAGTATCAGTCATGTCACAATCAGTAGTAGTCTCAGTCAGTTACAGAACTCAGGAAAAAACTTAGTAAACTCTGTATCAGTTAAGTCTAGTTAAGTATTCAGTTCAGGCCTCAGTAAATTCAGTCATTTAATAAAATTTAGTAGTATTCCGTCAGTTAACGGAACTCAGTGAACTCAGTTCAGTTCAGTTAGATAGTATAATCAGTAAAAGTTTAGTCAAGCCTAGTATAAACTAGGGATTAGTTCAGTGTCTATTCGATTGGAAGTAAGATTCAACACTGAGTGAACCAGGGATGGGGGCATTCCTGCCAGCAGAGGGTTTGACCCTTAGTAGCAATCCCAGCATTATAGAACTACGTAGCCAGGGTAGGTTGAGATATCCTCCTGTCAGATTACGGTTGATACCACTCGTATGAGTTTTCCTGCCAGAGAAGGTTGACGAAAGAGATTCCTATCAGAGAGGGTTAACTCATAGCTTGTATTTACCCGTGGAACAGTACTGATATCCTTCAAACTATGGTTACAGGTTGGACCCCAATTTATTCATAAAGGGGCATGTCAGTTAAATGATTACCTCTCACAGTCTCAATTTCAGTTCCAGTCTTAGGATAAAAATCTATTTAATTCTACAGACTCGGGACTATAAGATATTGTCACTCAATTCAGTACGCAACTTGGTATAGTTCCATAGGATCAAGACTATCTGATACAGTCACTCAGTTATTAGCTATATAGTATCAGTAAACTTAAATATCAGTAAATTAGTAATTCAAAACTCAGTATCCAGTGTTATCACAACCTCAGATTACAGTATACATATTCATGAATGTACTCTAATTCAGTTATATTCATGTCATTAAGTCAGTATTGTTCATGAATATGTACCCATGCATTTTAGCCTACCTCACTTTGCATACCAGTACATTCAAAGTACTGATGCATACCTTTCTTTTTTGTTATGATATTTTATATCATAGGTTCAGACGCGCGGGCTCTCGATAATACTTAATAGTTTAGATATTTAGCTACCACGGTTAGTGGTAAGTCCTCTTAGTTTTGAGGACATGATGATTATTTTAGTATTTCAACTTATTTCAGTAGTTCGGAGTTAGTTGGAGTTTTATCCCGTAAACTCCATATTTCAAACAGTTTAGAGGCTTTTTCAGACTAGAGTATTTTTAGATAGATGTATCAGATTTGGTATTTGTTATACCATATTCAGTTTTATTATAGTATTGAACCTTATGTCATGTTTTCTGCCTAATTTTTGCATATTGCAATAGTATTATTCAATTATTGCAGCAGGTACCAATCATGGGTTAGCTTGTGGTCCTTTGGGATTATGAGCACTATGTAGTATCCGGGGTACAGAGTTGGGGCGTTACAAACGTGGCATCAGAGACTAAGGTTAAACAAAATCCTAGAAAGTCTGAAAGCTGCATCTTGTAGAATCTTATACATAGGTGTGTAGCACAGCATACTTATGGACAGGAGGATGCGAGGTGTTTTAGGAAAATTTTCCCTTCTTTCAGTATTCATATTGTGTGAGTGATCATGAGCTTCAGTTAAACTCTCTGTCTAATCAAAGTTTCTCTTCCTTTTACAGAATATACTTCCAATAAGGACTAAGGAAAGAGGAACGGGAGACCAGCCAGAACCCTAGCCCATCCAGCCAGATTCTCTGGATGAATACATCTCCCACGCTGAATTCAGAGCAGCTTTCACCACCCTAGCTCATTCTGTGGTAGCCCAGAATAAATGCCCAACTACTATTCTGGAAAACTTAGTGGCCAAACTGCTGCAACTAGGATTTGAGATTTTACCCGAATGAACCTTCCATCTTTTACTGGATCTAAGTTAGATGAGGACCCTCAGGAGTTTCTTGATCAGGTGCATAAATTTATAGATATTATAGGGGTGACGGATATTGAGAGCACTGCGTTGGCTTTATATCAGTTACAGTATATGGCACACTCATGGTTTAAATAGTAAAAAGCAAAAAGGGTCGCAGATGTAGGGCCTATAGAATGAGAAGAGTTTGTTGTTGCTTTTCTGGATAGGTTCATCCCGCCAGAGTTAAGGGAGGCAAAAGTTTTGGAGTTTATAAATCTGAAGTAAGGAAACATAATGGTACAAGAGTATTCTCTAAAGTTTACTCAATTAGCCAGATACGTTCCTCATGTGTTAGAAGATAGCATATCTAATATGAGTAAGTTTGTGTCTAGCTTGTCTAATAGTATGGTCAAGGAGTTTAGGAACACAATGTTGATTAAGTAGATGGACATATCCATGATCATGGTTCATGCTCAACAGATAGAGGAGGCTCAGAATGAAAAGAAGGAGAGGGAGAATAAGAAAGCAAGAATAGGTAGTTTTAACTTTGCTTAGCCTAAGTCAGAGAGTGGGAATCATTCTTAGTTCCATCTAAAATCCTAAGTTCTAGCTCCTTCCTCAACCAGTTCTCATGTGCCAAAATTCAGAGATGGAAATAGAGATAGGGCTTTAAGCCCTAAACCCCAGGGTAGTCTTAGCAGTGCCCGAACCAATCCCCTTTGTCAGAAGTATAGCAAAAACCACTAGGGTATCTATAGAGCTGGCAGTGATGTGTATTTCAGATATCGCAAGCCAAGCCACAAGGTCAGATAGTGTCCTCAGATGGGTTCTTAGATTCAGCAAAACCATTTCCTAGCTTAGTCCGGTCGCCCAAACAGTAGGGTGCCATATCCAGTGCCACTAGTGGGCAGTGCCCAATCAGACTCTACACACTTTAGTCCCAACAAGATCAAAATTCTCCTGATATGGTCACTGGTATGTTATAAGTTTATCATTTATATTTTTATGCTTTGCTAGATCTAGAAGCTTCTCTATCCTTTGTTACTCCTCATATAGTTGTTGACTTTGGAGTCAGTCCTGAATTCCTAGTAGAACTTTTCTCAGTCTCTACTCCCATGTGTAAATCTAACATAGCCCAGCGGGTATACAGAAATTATCCAGTTATGCTATCTCAGAAACTCAGTTCAGCAGACTTAGTCGAATTAGAGATGACTGATTTAGCAGACTTAGTCGAATTAGAGATGACTGATTTTGATGTCATTCATGGATTGGCTTTATTCCTGCTATGCCTCAGTCAATTACAGAAAAAGAATTGTCCAGTTTTAATTTTCAAATGAACCTGACCTTGACTAGAGGGGTATTACTTCGGCACTTCGGGGTCAATTGTTTCTTACCTAAGGGTAAGAAAGATAATATCTAAGGAATGCATCTACCATCTCGTTTGAGTCCAGGACTCTAGTTCAGAAACCCCTACTCTTTAATTAGTGTCAGTAGTATATGAATTCCTAGTTGTGTTTCCCAAAGATCTTCCCAGAGTTCCTCCAAAAAAGGAAATAGACTTTGGAATAGACCTTCTTCCAGATACTCAACCCATATTTATTTTGCCATATAGAATGGCTCTAGGAGAACTTAAAAATTAAAAGAATAGTTAAAGGATCTTCTAGATAAGGGATTCATTATATCCAGTGTGTCTGTGGGGTGTCCCAGTTTTATTCATTCGTAAGAAAAATGGTTCTCTGGAAATGTGTATTGATTATCGTTAACTAAATAAAGTCATAGTCAAGAACAAGTATCCACTTTCCAGAATTGATGAGTTGTTTGACAAACTTTAGGGTGCTAGTTACTTTTCTAAGATAGACCTCAGATCAGGCTATCATCAGCTTAGGGTTAGAGAATATTACATCTTGAAAACAAGCTTCAGAACTCGGTATGGTCACTTTTTATTCTTAGTCATGTCATTTGGTTTTACCAATGCCCCAACAACTTTCATGGACTTGATGAATTGTGTGTTAAAGAAGTAATTGGACACGTTTATCATAGTCTTCATAGATGACATTCTAGTCTACTCCTACAGTAAGCATGACTATGCAAACCATCTCAAAATTGTATTACAGACTCTCAAAAATCATCATGTTCACTAAGTGCGAATTTTGGCTAAATTCAGTAGCCTTCCTTGGCCATATCATTTTTGGTGATGGCATTAGAGTTGATTCCTAAAAGACCAAAGCAGTAAGAAACTGGACTATACCCATCTCTCTATCAGATATCAGGAGTTTCTTGGGCTTGGCTAGCTATTACCAAGGGTTTATTGAGGGACTTTCAGCTATTGCATCCCCTATGTCCAGATGACTAAGAAGAAAGTCAAATTCCAATGGTCGAGATTCTTGTGAAAAGAGTTTTCAGGAGTTGAAGACTCGACTAACTACAACTCCAGTTTTGACCATACTAGATAGTTCAGATGGGTTTGTGGTTTATTGTGATGCCTCTAAGGTCGGTTTGGGGTGTGTTTTGATGCATAGAGGTAAGGTCATAGACTACGCCTCTAGATAGCTTAAGCCTCATAAAAAGAACTATCCTACCCATGATCTTGAGTTAGCAGCAATAGTTTTTGCCTTAAAAATTTAGAGGCACTATTTGTATAGGGTGCACGTTGATGTGATCACTGACCATAAGAGCTTGTATTATGTGTTCTCTCAGAAAGACATAAACCTCTACCAAAGAAGGTGGTTGGAGTTGTTGAAAGATTATGATATGATTATCCCGTATCATTCCTGTAAATCCAATATAGTAGTTGATGCTCTTAGTAGAATGTCTATAGGGAGGGTTGCTTATTTAGAGAATAGTAAAAAAAATTTGTCTCAGGAAGTTCATCAGCTTGCTCGACTAGGTTTTTCCTTAGTTGATTCATCAGAAGGTAGTGTATGGGTGCAGAATAGTTCAGAATCATCTGTAGTTTCCTAGGTAAAGGAAAAGTATGATAGGGATCCCAGTCTAGTCAAGTTAAAGGAATTAGTCAGAGATTAGAAGATAGAGGTTTGCTCCCAAGGGGGAGAATATTGTGCTGCCAGGGTCTGCTATGTGCGCCTGGTGTAGATGACTTAAGGAAGCAAATTATTGCAGTGGCACATGGTGCATGCTACTTTATTCATCCATGGGCTACTAAGATGTACCATGATTTATGGGAGATCTATTGGTTGAGAGAGATAAAGAGAGATATTGCAGAGTTTTTAGCTAGGTCATCAATATATCATCAAGTTAAGATTGAGCATCAGAAGCCTAGTAGGTCCATGCAGGAGTTCAGTATTCCCACCTGGAAATGGGAAGAAATGAAAATGGACTTTATGATGAGTTTTCCTTGTACTCATCATCAATATGATTTAGTTTGGGTTATTATAGATAGGATTACCAAATCAGCTCATTTTCTACCAGTCCATGCCTCTAATTCAGCTGAGGATTATGCCAAACTCTATATCAAGGAGTTGGTCAGATTGCACGGTGTTTCGCTGTCCATTATCTCAGGTAGATATACCCAGTTCACCTCTTATTTCTGGAAGGCATTCCAAAAGGTTCTTAATACCCGAGTTCATCTCAGTATAGCCTTTCACCCTCAGATAGATGGTCAAGCAAAAAGGACCATTTAGACTTTATAAGATATATTGCGAGCGTATGCATTAAACTTTAAAGGTAGTTGGGATGACCACTTTCCTTTAATTGAATTCGCATATAACAACAATTATCATTCCAGAATTCAGATGGCTCGATTTGAAGTTCTTTATAGGAAGAGGTTTAGATTTCCCATCGGTTGGTTTGAAGTGATGAGGACACAGTAGTAGGGCCTGACTTGGTATTTCATACCTTAGAGAAAGTTCAGTTGATCAGGGAAAGACTTAAGATAGCTTAGAGCCGACAAAAATTGTATATTGATGTACGACGAAAGGATCCCGAGTTCGAGATTTATGATTTTATGTATTTGAAAATCTCTTCTACAAAAGGAGTGAAGAGTTTTTGAAAGAAGGAGAAACTCAGTCCCCAATATGTCGGTCCTTACAAAATTCTCAGTCATTTCGGAAAGGTAGCTTACGGCTTGAGTTCCCTTCAGACTTAGCTTTTGTGCATCCCATGTTATATGTCTCCTTGATAAAAATATGCATAGGTGATCCAGTAGTCGTAGTCCATATAGAGGGCATACATATTCAGGAAAGCCTCTTTTATGAAGAGATCCCAGTCAAAATCCTTGATCATTAGATTCGCAGATTGAGGAACAAAGAAGTCCCTATAGTTAAAGTTCCTTGGAGGAATCAGTCCATTGAGGGAACTATTTAGGAAGTAGAGGCAGACATACAAACCAAGTATCCTCACCTCTTCTCCGTAAATTCAGACTCAGCTCAAGGTAACAATTTTTCTTTT
The DNA here is from genome assembly GCF_002878395.1 of Capsicum annuum. Lineage (NCBI taxonomy): Eukaryota > Viridiplantae > Streptophyta > Magnoliopsida > Solanales > Solanaceae > Capsicum > Capsicum annuum. The sequence continues at coordinate 53,034 of NW_025875891.1, forward strand.
AATTTACTTGGTCTTATATTCAGATATAGCTGCCAACTTTGTATCAATTAACATTGCATACTCAGTCATGCATTTACGAATCAGTTCAATCATGTACTCATGTATCAGATATGTATGTCCAGTATGATAATTTAGTATATCAGTAATTTCAGTCGTGAAATCATACTTCAATTGTGCATGACCAGTGTCTAAATCAAGTTTATCAGTATTCTCAATTTAATCAGTCTCATTCGAGGATGAATGTTCCCAAGGGGGATATATTGTAAAACCCCACAAAATTCTAAGCTCAACTCAGTCTTTTAAGCTTGCTAAGGGGTCCCAGAGTTAGAAAATTCTAGCTAAGTTTTCAGACTTAGTATTATTTTGGCCTTCAAAAGTTGGAAACTCATTTTACGGCCTCTATGGACTTATATTGTCAATCTTTAGGTTGATTCATGACCAGGAATGTCAATAGGTTTTCTCAGACGTATTTCATATTTTTGGACCTCATTTTAAATATGTTTGGGAATCTAAAATAGTGAATCGACGCGATCTCAGCATAGCGCGGTGGCCATCTCGTCGATCAATATTTTTTCTTGGCTCCTATGGAAATTTCCAGTGAAGCAATACTGACTTGACATAGTGCGTTGGCCATCGCATTGATGCAAATGATGCGGCACGTGATCTGCGCGTCGGCAGTTCAATTTTCAGTAAGTAAAAAGCCACGTCCTATGGAGTATTAGGGTCTTTTCCCATCCCTATTAAGCCCTAAAACACGAGATTCAGCCTACATTGAGCAAAATATACTTTCTCTCAAATTTCTCAAGAAGAAGAACCCTAGGTGACTTAACTTCAAAGTCAAGGCTCAAGGTTTCACTATTTTTCTTCAAGAATTTAGCAATCCAGGTATGTCAAGTGTTCATCCAAGGGTTCCTTCCACCATTGGAGTACAAGAAATACTTTTAAACTTCAGGTAGCTTGATTTCATACTTTTCATGATTTAGATTCAAGTGTATTCATGATTATAATATTGATTTAATTTCTATTCCATGATAAAGTACAAGATTTATGTAAAAACAACTATTATGTATGGAGTATTATGTGAATTCATGTTAAAGCCTTGACATTGTGATGCTTATGTGTTGATTAGTACCATATGAATATACAATGCTTTCCAAGTGTTTGGTAAGTTAATGAGAATTAAATAATGAAATTATATCATGTTAGCATGTATTCGAGATCATATCATGCAAGTGTTTTCTAGAATATCCTAATGAATAAATGATGATCAAGTAGTTATTTATCATGTTTCAAGATTGTACCATGTCTTATAATTTACACTATCGAGTCCTGAAGATATTTAATACCCAATAATTTAGTTGATTACCTAGAGCCATGGTCAGTCTCAGGATAGTATCAGTCATGTAAGGATCAGTAGTACTCTTAATCAGTTATAGAACTCAGGAAAAACTTAGTAGACTAAGTATCCATCTAATCCAGTTTAGTATTCAGTTCAAACCTCAAAAAATTTAGTTAGTTAACAGAATTCAGTAGTATTCCATCAGTCAACGGAACTTGTAAACTCAGTTCACTTTAGTTAGACAGTATAATCAGTAACAATTCAATCAAGCCTAATATGAACTAAAGATAAGTTCATTATATATTTAGTTGGGAGTAGGATTCATCACTAAGCGAACCCAGGGATGGG
>NW_025875892.1:0-1294 GCF_002878395.1 Capsicum annuum
CTGGGAGACTGATACTATATTACTGATAAAGGAATGATTGTTTCTGACAGTTGAAATTATGAAAAACTGGTCTGATTGACTATATCTGATAGTCCTAAAGCAGAGTACTGATAGCATGAGTTCTGATAACTTTTGTGATTGATAGCATAAGTGACTGCATCTGACAGTAAATAAATCTAAAGAAAACTATCTGAGTTTAATTCTATTTCTTAGTTGACTGTATTTGACAGTGTTGATATACTGTAATCTGAAAAACTATTTGAGTTCTTTACTGAGACTGGGTAGCTATAGCTGACAGTCCTGAAATCTGTAACTAAAACTGTGGGAAGTAGTTATCTAACCGACATGCCCCAACTATGATATAATAGCTAAGCTGGGGTCCAATCTCTACCCCGACTGGAGGGGTATTAATACCGCGCCACTTGTAAGGACAGTTGTGAGAACCCTATACTGGCAGGTACTCAATGAGAATGGTAGGAACCCTAAACTGATGGGTTAAGCCACTTCATCAACCCTAAGCTAATAGGTTAAGATGTCTAAACCTACACTGGCTACGTAGTTCTGGAACACAAGGATTGCTACTAAGAATCACACCCTGAACTGACGGGTGAGTTCTCATCTGAAGGACACTAAACTGAATATCTAAGCTGAACTGAATAACTGAACTGAATTGATTAGCTGAATTAATACTAATTAACAGGACTGATACTAGTGGTATTGTTTAGCAGAGCTAAACTAAGTTTATTGGATTCCAATGACTGACGGAATGTACTAAGTTCTGAGGACTGGTTGAGAGTACTAAAGTTACTGAGATTGATTGTGAATACTAAGGTTGCTGAAGTTACTGAGCACTGAGATTACTGAGATTACTAGACAACTGAAATTACTGAGATTGACTGTGAATATTGAGGTTGCTGAAGTTACTAAGCACTGACATTACTGAGATTACGGGACTACTGATATTAATGAGATTTCTGAGTTTTCCTGAGTCACATGACTAACTAAATTCTATAGATCATGGCTTGATTGAGAGTATCATGAAAACATGACATAGCTCTAGGCACACAGCTAAATTTTTTGGGTACATGTATCCCCAGGAATCGATGGAAGGAAACTGGCACAATTTGAATTTCTTCAGTACACGACCATCAATAAAAATCCATAATACATGAGTGGGGGATTTCATGAAGTACATGGTCATCATAATATCTATCATGAATAGGAATGCTTATAATCAAGTCATAAATCTCATATTCTAATATCATGGGCATTCCGACAACATATACTATTCATG
>NW_025875893.1:0-2048 GCF_002878395.1 Capsicum annuum
AAATGATACCATCTAATTAGTATTGGTGTCAATTCCAGTAACTTATAGCTGCAATTTATGACTGGTTTTACGAGTGCAAATAGCTTTTAAAGCCACTTCTATTTTTATTATTTTAGTAAATCATCAACATTATGCCAATTATACAAAAAAATCAATCTGGCCAGAAATAAATAACACTCGTGCCGGAATATTACTCTACATGTCTCAACTGAGCGATTGCTCTCCTTTTTTAACCACTTAAGCTAACTGCCACACCATATTTCCTCCCCCAAAAGAAAATATTTTAGTTGGATTTTCATAACTCCTGATGTTCAGGAGACACAAATTAGATATACTTCCTACTGTTGTGTTGTAGATATCTATCGAATAAGCAAATCAACAGAATCAGTTTCCTCAATCTGACTACAATCACTAGGCAATACTTGTGTAGCATTTTCTAAGTAACAGGCTAAGGATCATCCTTTCCACTGACATCATTTCTTGTTAATCTGAAAACACATATGAACAAGAATAACAATCTAAACATAGAAACTACATTATATACAAACTAAATCAACAATTAAGACTACAATAATTAAAACTCTAACAAGTAACACTCATTTTACTCAACTTCTGGTTGTCAATATAATGCATTTTGACATCTTCCCTAACATAATGACCGTAATCATTAGAATTACAAGGAAAAATAAAAAAATTTCACGCAATCAAATGAACCTAAGAAAAAAACAAAATCTCGAAAAATTAGGTCAAAGTCATAGAAGAATACACTAACCTTAAAATTCCCAAATTGAAGCAATTGAAGTGCAAATTTGAGAGAAATTGAAGTGCAAATTTGGTCTGACTTTCCAACACAAATCAATTTTTAAAGCGGCACCAGTAACACCCACAGATCTCACCATCGGCAGCTCACTACCAGACCATCTCCACAATATTAAATGGTTTGTACCAATTGAAGCGATTTTTGTTAGCGATTTTAGCGATTTTGTAGCCCTAATCATCGATTGTAGCTATGAGAAGCCATACGTTTAAGCTAAGAGAGTAATCGCATCGTCAATTCGATTGTAGTGATGAGAAGCTGTAGGTTTAAGCTGAAATAGAAATTCCATCATCGATTGTAGTGAGAGAAATAAGAGAGAATGTTTAAGCCCTAATCGTTGATTGTAAAATGAATAAGGTTTAAGATATAGGAAACGTTTCTTTTGGCGGACTGAAAAAAGTTTTTATGAAAATGGAGGGAATAAATTAAGTGTTGCCATAGCTTATTTTATTTAGCTATTGCAACACTTATGGTCAAAATCAATGGTTAAAATGTTAAATTAGAGCTAACAGAACAATCATTTTTGGCAACGCTTGCAACCGTTGCAATAGACCACCTATTGCAATGCTTTGTTAACCGTCGCCAAAAAGTTAGTTGCAATAGGGATAATTTCTAGTAGTGTAAGCTGAGTTGACTGTGTCTGAAAGCCCTGATTCTATAACTGAAACTGTGGGATGTGTCCATCTAACCGTTATTCCCTAAGCTAAGCTGACTTGGGTCTAATCTCTGCCCTGAACGGAAGGGTGTCAGCACCACGCTACCAGTAAAGACATCTGTTATGGAGTTAGTCCTAATCTAGTGGGTGACTCCTGGGATCAGTCCTATACATATAAATGTACTAATGGGTGACCCCTGAGTATGTCAGTCCTATCTAATGGGTGACATCTCGTACCTATGCTGGCAACGTAGTTCTGGAATTTAGGGATTGCTTCTAGGGATCTCAGTCCTATTCTAGCGGGTGAGCCCCCATCCCTAGGTTCACTCGGTACTGAATCCTACTCCCATCTGAAAGACACTAAACTGAATAACTGGACTGAACTAAATAACTTAACTGAACTGATTTGTTGAACTGATACTGATTAACTAAACTGAAAATAGTGGTATTGTTTAGCGGATCTAAAACTGAGTTTACTGGATTCTGATGACTGATGGAATATAATGAGTTTTAAGGACTGATTAAGAGTACTGAAGTTACTGAGATTTACTATGATTACTGAGCACTGAGATTACT
>NW_025875894.1:0-3179 GCF_002878395.1 Capsicum annuum
AAAACTGGGACTGGAATTGGACCTGGGGGCAGCTTAAAACGCTTGCTACGCAATTTAGACACAATAATAGCTACTACAATGGCAAAGAAAAGGCCTACTAAGGTCTTCTCCAGCAAGAGAAGATCCATTTTTTGGTACAAAAATGAGTTTTCTTTTAGGGGCGAAAAATGGTTATTTTGGTAGTGCTGAAGAAAACAAGTTTGTTGTGTTAAAGATTTATAGGAGGGAAAAAGGAGGAGTTAGGTGGGGTTTAACGGCGTTAAGTTTAACGGTGTGAGTAAACTGGGATGGTGGATGGGGTAGGTAGAGGAAAGAGACATGGGGGTGGGGTGGGTTGGTGAGTTCATTAGATGCATACACTATTTAATAATTTAATTTTTTAAGCCAATATTGAATTTAGATGGCTAAATTTTTGGATTTGCTCATATCGTCATTTTTATGTCATAAAAAATTGCAGTTGTTTCAAATACGTTGGATCCTAGAATCTCCTTCTTCCAAAATGCGATAATTGAATGTATTTTTAAATATAAATAAGAATAATTTTACAGAATTTTTTCTTGATAAATGTGGATTTCTTAAAAAATAATTTAAAATATATAATACAATTTTTTATGTATTAAGATGCTAAATTAAAATAAATCATTAATGAAATATCTAGATAAAATTTGATGTTAAATTTAAAAGTATTTTCAATGAATAAGCTTAATATTTAAAAATCACTCCTTTTTTTAGCATTCGAGTTGGATAATGGTACGAGGTCCATATGATATCATTATTACCCTTTATTTAAATATAGTTAGAACCTTTAAATGTATTATAATTTACAATTAGATTATTTGAATTTAGACGATCAACTTTTTTTAGTAAAGTGTGGTGGAACGAATAAATTGCTCCTCTCTTAATTGGGAATTTTAATTTTAAATTTTAGTTATAAATTTCTTTTGTGAAGGTAGTTTTCTTCAAATAAATTTTATACAGTGCAATTTAAATTAATTAAACTTTAATACGAAGGACCATATACGAAGTTATAAGAAAAAAATGGTATACTTTCAAATCAGCAGTTGGAGGCCACGTCTTTTGTTGGTAAAATATACACAGGTGGATTATAATAAATTTGAGGTTGAAAATAATAAATATACACGATCGGATTATAATAAATTTGAGATTATAAATAATAAAAAAAATAAAAAGAAGCCAAAAAGTCAAATTTTGAAGAAGTATGATCTGAAACAAATAATTTAGTCCTATTTCAATTTGCAATTTCTTATTCATTTGAAGTAGTCCAAGTATAATTACTAAATATTACACAAATACACAACTTATATTTTTAATATTATAAAAAATCTCAACTTCCTAAAAATATTATAAAAATCTACATATACACAGAATTCTATGTATATGTCGGCTATGTTTATTAATAGGGAGAGAGATAAGGTAATTAAAAAAGTAGGAGAAAGTGTAATTACTTTTAATATGTTATGTATATTAATAGGAAGAGAGAGTAAGATAATTAAAAAAATAGGAAAGAGTATAATTACTTTTAAAAGGTTGGTATTTATGTTATTTATATAATTAATTAACCTACTTATAAAAGAATAAACTAACTAATTAGTCACTTAAATAATAAACTTACTATCTGTAGCCTAGTTGGTGAGGCTTGTAACTCCAATAATTTATTAGTAAAATAGTTAATCTATTACTATATAATTACATTGAAGATTTACCCCCCAATTGAGTATGACTACTTGAACATTTCAAACAAGTAAATGTAATCAATAAATTGTCTTTTTTCAGAAGTACATGTAAGGCCCGTATTTGGTCATCTATTTATTTAAAATAACAATTTAATCACATAAATCATGCCAAACACTATTACATCAAATTCCATTTTATAATGTTGTCTGCTTCTTCTACTCCATAAACTTAATTTTATAAATATCTATATTTTAAATCTCAACTATTAGAGATTCTTTTTAGTTTGTCGTCTAGAAATAGAACCTTCGTTAATTAATATCCATTTTCTTTTACTTTAACTCTTGTTAACTTGACATATCTTTTAATATATTTTTTAATTGAAGTGTATTTACTAAATTTACATTATTAATAATGTTTTAAAAACTCTAAATTTAGCTATTATTACTTTATATAGTTATTTAATACTAAAGATAAAAGGAGAAGATATAAAAAAATTCTCCTAATTTTTAAATTTGACAAGTAATTTTATCCTCCTGTTCGATCAATAATTGATGGGATGGAGCAGAACAGAAGTAATCAATTTCTCCACCAACAGCTAACTCAATAATCCTCGTTAAATTACCAGCCATACAGTCGTGAAATAGCTAGAAATTGTGTCATTTTAAAATAGATATTTCATACTTGGTGGCACGTATCTCTTAAATGATCTTTATACGATGCGATTTTAAACTAATCGAAACCTTGATATGAATTTCGAATATTGAGTGGAAAACGTGTAGTTATTGTTGCTGTTTCTTTTTGCTCTATGTTACGCACGTAAGATGTTTCTTTTAGTGTACCATTTGTTGCTTATATTAATTCCCTTCTTCTCTTCTGTACGTCTGTATGTCATTTGCTAAGTTGAAAAAGTGTTTTAGAAACAGTTCATCATTAAATGATCGATTAAATAGAAAGAAAACTTGGTATATCTTAACTTTCTTCAAATGCATGAAATTATATTGATATATTATTTGTCTATACTTTCTAACGTAACGTTGCGTCTGCATGTCCACATGTAGACTCATGCATTTTCCCAGAATTGGGACAGATAGGCGATAGCCATATCATATGTGTGTAGTATTATATAAGAGAGACGTGGACATTTCTCAATACACAAAACACATCAACTCTATATTTGCGGCTCATCTCCAACCCTTTATTATTTTTCTTTTTTATTTTCTATAAATGATTTATAATAATCAATTAGAGATAATATAATAAAAAATATTATTAATTTTAATATATAAATAAATTATAATAATTAATTAAAAATAATATAATAAATCATGAAATAATTAATGTATAATATAGTAAATAATGAAGATAAAAAAATAAATTCATGAAAAGCTGGTCGAAACCAGCTCTTCTGTATGATAGAAATAGAAATATGATTGATGATTTTGTATTTGAGCCACAATTTTCCTCTCAACTCAACGTCACACGAG
>NW_025875895.1:0-2942 GCF_002878395.1 Capsicum annuum
GTTTAGCATTTTCTAGAGTATGCACAGATGAAACGACTTGAAGAAACATCTCATAGAATAGGTGTGTGGAGTTACAATCTTCAAAAATGTAGCAATTGAAAATTTTACGTTTCTCTTCAAAGTCATGTTTTATCTTGTGTACTTACAAGTACCCGCTTCATAAGGACTTCCTATAATAAAGCCCAAAGTTTGTGGTTGATGCTTAATCATCGGAAAGAGAATCCATTTCTTTTGTTAATTCTTACAGGTTGTATTTTGAGGAAGGTGAATGCTCAAATTCGTCATTCCTTTTAGTGGAGAAATATATCTCGAGATGATGGAAATTATGTCCCTTTACCACTACATATAAGTTGGTTCAAGTTGATTGAGTTGTTTGAGGTACAGCTTTTAGCCTGAAGATTCTGCATGTCCTCCTTTCTGTCGACTGAGTAGCTTTAACTGTACATGAAATTCATCTGCTAGAGTGGTTCTGCAAAATAAAAAACGAAATAATGGATGATCGGATTGTTCTTGACAAGGGTGGGAAAAGGCAGCTGCCTCAGTGGATGTTTGCTAGGTCTGCTGCTGATCAAGTAAAGGAAAAAGTCAAAACTGATCATGTAGACAGTAATAAAAATAATACAGAGGAGGAGATTGTTGCCCAGAGGCGGAAAAACAGAAAGATCAAGGATAAAAAGGAAACATTCATTGAGGAGTCGTCCACTCAGCTCCCAATATGCCAAACAACAAAAAGAACCAGAAGAAAGTTAAACCTACCAAATGATGATTGTAATGATGAAAGAGTTTTAATGGGGAGTGAATGTGACAACACTAAAGTAAATGGTGATGGAGAATTAACTATGTTGAGGAGACAGAAACAGAAAACAAAGAATTACAAGACCGAGGGGGGTGATGAGATGGAAGGGGCAACAACCAAAGCAAGTGATGGAAACGTCTCAAGGAAGAGAAAAGCCAGCAGGGTGAAGGAAAATTCTAGTGAAGCTGGCCCTAATTTAAGGAGGCAGAAACAGAAAACAAAGAATTCCAGGAAAGGGAATTGTGCTGATGTTGAAGAGTCAACACCAAAAACAGATGCAGAGGATTTGACTATTGATGATCTAATGAGCATAGCGGAAGAGGTGATCTCCCAAGTTCTGTTGAGGTTTCCTAAACAGTTCTTCAAATTTTCTACTAAAAGTAATGATCACATTCAGCTAGAAATGTGGTAACTCTTATCATTTTACTGTTGATTTTTGCAGTATGCTGGTGATGCTGATGCTGAGGAAGATTTGACCGTTGAAGATTTAATGACCATTGCCAAGGAGGTGATTATGGATATCTAAATCCTATTAATTTGAAATCAATTACTACAGCATTACTTGCTATGCTCGTAAAAATACATATCGTCTCCGTGCTTTTGTTGTTTGGTATAAAAGAGTTGCCTGTTCCAATTCTGTAGTAAATATGGGACCTATTGGTTGTTATCTAATTTTTCATTTGCTGGCAGTATGTGAATGACAATGAGCAAGCTGCATCAGGTAAAGAAAAAAAGGGTCCAACGGAGGATGCTATTTCCATGTCAATAGGCTCGTTAAGTTGCATTGAAGTTGACAATCAACCTTTGAGAAGAGACACAAATTCTGATGGTATTTCCATTCAAGAAAGAACACTTGAAGATGCTCCTCCTGAGCTTAACATGTCGGACAATCCTACCCAAGACATGTTAGATTTGTTTTTGGGACCCCTGTTAAAGAAAACTCGCGAGGAGAAAAGAGTTGAACTAGTTAGAGAAGAAATGACTTTAGCTCGTGATCTGAACGAGAAAGCCCGAAATGATCCTTCTGAGGATCGGCCAGTTTTGGTTAAAAAGAAAAGCAGTCTCAAAGACAAGGTATCTCTGTTCCTTGACTGATAGTTCCGTGGGTAAAGGACTGGAAGAGTAAATATAGTTGATATCTCATATCTGAATATAATTTATCAGATTTCACTGAAGCATTTACTTGTCTGCATATAGATCCCATGAGAGTATCTTTATTTGTAGATTCTTCATAGTAGTTTTTCCTTTATCTCATCATTGTACAGTAATTATGAGAATTCGATATCCAGTTATACGAAGGAGCATTTTTCCACGAAAATAAATGGACTTAGAGAAAGAATCCCAAATAGCTGTGGTGTTATTTTTGTCAACTATACCAAAATGTTATGTCAGAGTTAGCTAAGGGACTGAATTCACATTCCTGATAGTGCTGATGGAGATCTTCAATCTAAAGATGTTACTGCATTTCGAAATTTCTATTTATCAATGTGATCAAACATCATACTGAACCTTTAGACATTCATGTTGTGAATTTGTTAAATGGTGTTGTTCTCAAGTTTCATTTATAGGCAGGTAACCTTCTGGGTATTTAGGATAGTTGAGATACAACAACAACAAGTATCTCACCTCTCATGTCGTGGTACGGACTGTGTACACTTTACCCTTCCCAGACCCCATGTTGTGAGAATATACTGTGTTATGTTGTTGATGAGTTGTTATTGAGATTCAACAACGACAACATACCCAATATTATCTCACAAGTGGAGTCTGGAGAGATAGTGCGTATGTAGATCTTATCCCTACCTTGGGAGATGGACCCTTTTTGACAGACCCTCGGCTCAAGTACTTAAAGATAGTTGAGGTATGACTGTAAAACGAATGGTTAGTAGAAATTCCAGGAATCTAAATAACAAAGTGTGAGATTTTGAACAATTTGGATGGTAAAATGTAACTCTTCATTCATTCATCAAATTATGAACAATAATAATCAACATAAAAAATAATCTTTACTCTCTCCCTCTGCATGCCGTTATTATCTTTTTCCTCCCAAACAAAAAGAAGTAAACAAAGAGTACATTCCTCCTTTCTACTTTAATTTTAGAATTATATAGGCGAATCGATCTGCATATATATATATATATATATA
>NW_025875896.1:0-1466 GCF_002878395.1 Capsicum annuum
GCGGGGGTCCTATTACCCCCTATACTTTTTTAATTGGAATTAATTCCTACCCCCCCCCCCCCCCGACTTTTTTAAAGTGGAATTAATCTCCCCCTCAAAACGTATGTCCAGTTTTTTCAGTGGGAAGTGTGGTACACACGCCATTTCTTCTCCATTTTATCACTTTTCAACATTTTTTTCACCATTACAACCATATTAAATATTTCAAATGATTCCATTGAGTTTATGAAGAAAGTTTTTTCAAATAATATAATGGAATCTTCCATTAATTTTCCATTGAAACTCGGAAGATTCAGTTAGCGAGTTCCATTAATGGAAGATTCAATGAAACTCGCTAATTGAATGGAACTCGCTAATTGAAAACTCAATTGAAGATTCAATTTCCATTAATGGAACTCGGAAGATTCGGAAAATTCGTTAGGAACTCGAAAGATTCGGAAAATTTAATTTCATGATTCAATTTCCATTAATGGAACTCGAAAGATTTGGAAAATTCATTAATGGAACTCGGAAGATTCGAAAAAATTAATTTCATGTATGAAGCTATTCAATCTTCCGTTAATGGAACTCGGAAGATTCAATTTCTATTAATGGAACTCGGAATTAAATTAGCGAGTTTTCGAGTTTGAATCTTATGAATCATCCATTGAGTTTCAATTAGCGAGTTCCATTAAATTAAAACCATTGAGTTCCATTAAATTTCAATTCAACAATGGAGCAACCATTGTTGAAGAAAAGAAAGAAAGAAGACAGAAGAATGAAAAAATAAATAAAAATATAAAACTTTAAATAATTATAAAATTAAGGGGCTGTTTGGGAAAAAAAAGAGTTTAAAACGTTTTTAACACTGTTCACGCGCTCAATGCGCGTGACTAACACGCAATGTGCCAAGTGGCAGATATATGCCATTAAAATACGAAAAAAAAGTCTTGGGAATACTAGGACCCCCGCAAAGTTCAGTGTGCTCAACTGGTAATCCGATCAAACTTCAGGTATTTTCGTGGGTATTATCTCTACTTTAAATTGATTATAATAAGTCAAATTTATTAGTACTTCATAAAATGTAATAAAGTTGTTGCAATGTGAACAATTAGTGAGCCAACAAGAATTAAGAATATGTGCAACATCAACCATTGGTCATTAGGATTTAACAACCTCCTAAATTAGGTATTAAATTTTTTTTTTTTTAATAACCATGGTGTCCGGGCCAACTTGCACACACCTCGACTAATTCCACAGGATACCTGCTACCTTCAACCAGCAACAGGTACCCGATAACTCTGTCCACCAATGCTAGAATAGATGGGAAGAAGCCACCTAGTGTATGTCTCCGCTGGGAATTGAAGCTGAGACCTCATGGTGCTCAACCCACTTCATTGAACCACTAGGCCACACACCAAATTTTAAATGTTGAGGCAGTTTAAGAACATACCTAATTCTTCCAAATCAAATTGACCTGGTAAATT
>NW_025875897.1:0-5402 GCF_002878395.1 Capsicum annuum
GAGGTTGCAAGTGTTACAAGAGTAATGAGGTAGAATAATAGTAGAAGTTACAAGAAACTTATGATCACATTCTTATCACTAACTCATATCAGAAACTAATGGTCACCACTTTATAATGTTCATAAATTATGATGCTATTTAATTTTAATATGAAAATGCACCAACAGCTGCTCTATACACTTCATCCTCTGTTCTCTTAGAGTTCATGTGATCATGAGCCCACTTCTTCTCCATTTACCAGGTCAGGGAGGTATGAGTAACACCCTGCCACAACAGAATTTTATTCCAGACTTCAGCCTAGAACCTGCATTCAAAGAAAATATGGACCATCAATTCATCTTTGTTGCTGCAAAGAGGGCAGGATAAGTCTGAGATGAGCCCACAAGATGCAAGTCTGTCACTTGTCCTTAGCTGTCTATGTGCATTTGTTCTATATTATCGTAACAATACATTGGATCCATAATCGATCTTTCTTTTGGCATAAATTCTACAAATGTTCCCAGTCCATAAGAATGTTCTAAGAATGCCTTCTCTCAGCTGCACCACTTTTTTGGGTAGCACAAATAACTGTGACCAAAAGGATTGAATTGCCACTAAGACACTCTTAATCAACTGCAATGTGCCCGCCCCTCTATGATAGGAACTTAGCATGTCCAAGATGTTATCCTTCCTATCATTTTATCCACCAAAAGTTTACACTGGATCACATTAAGCCTTTTAGAGCTTAAGAGAATACACTAACATATGCGAAACCTCAACCTTCTTTTTCCTTTCTTATTTTCAGCTTATTACAAATGACAAGTTCAAAAGTGTCCAACACTGTTCTTCCCAAGAAAATTGTGTAGACACGTGATTTTTGACCCTCTCCGAGCTTAATATATTTTCTGGCATTAAATATTTTTATTTTTATCCAAAATTTATTTTTAACTTTTTGTTCATTTTTTTATAAGCTTTGGTTAAAAATAAATAAAAATAATAAATAAAGTTATATTTTTGAGATATTTTTATTTTATTTTTATTCTTTAAAATAATCCTAAAAGTTTAAAAATATTTTTTATTTTTATTTTACTTTTACTTTTAATAAGTAGGTTAGTAGTATTATTATCCTCTTAATTATATTTATTTTAAATTATTATAAATTTTTATTATATTTTCTTAAATATAAAATAGTAAATGTTATATTATAATTATTATTATTATTATTTATTCTAAATTAAAAAAGAAAAAAGAAAAAAAAAAGGATAATGAATTTTGAATCCTAAACTACTCCCCAAATTTCCCTATTTAAGAACAACAACGTACCTTTACACAGGAGAGATCAGACACTTTGAAAGAAAAATCAGAAAAAAAATAAAGAAAAACATCAGAATACAAAAAAAAGAAGAAAAAGAAACATTCAGAAACATCAGACAAGAAAAGGAAAAAGTGTGAAGTTGAAGTCGGGTTTGTTTTCGGTGATAATTTTTCTTGCTTTATTACTCCATTTAAATTAATCACAAGTTCTTATTCAAACATGAACCATTTTATATTATAAATTTCAATGCAAAAAAGCATGAATAAAATTATTCAAGTAATTTTTTTCTACATTATTTAGTATGTGTAAATGAATAATTATGTGAATTGTTCTTATTACATATTTTTGTAATTATGTTATTGAATATTGATATATTTGTACGTGAAGAAAGTTCCATATTCATACATACTCGCATACTGATATATATATAAATACAGTACACAGGAACACACACCAATTCGAAAACTCATGTATATACTGTCATGCGCACAAACACAGTAAAAACAATTCAAAGGAAAAATCAGATAGTAATAAAACGGAGTAGAAAAATTATTTTTAAAAAAAGAGTAAAAATGCAGAGATCGAGAGACAGGGAGAGCAAATGAGCGGCGAAATTATTTTTCCGACGAGATATCGCCACAATACACAAACTTGCCATTGGTATACCGTCGGAGTCACTATCGGAATGAGACGCCATTGTTTCTTTTGTTCTAAGAAAATATCAAAGAGATTTAAATGAATATAAAATAATATCTATTCATGATTAGTTAAATGACAACACAGACAGTTTAATATTTTTTTTAATTTTCGGTGACTTTAACAAGAGTATTAATTTCATGTAATTTTTATGTAGTTTGATTATTAAAATATTAATTTCTGATAGTTTTGGGGAACTTAATATTACTTTCACTAGAAATTATCTTAATACTTTTATTTGACAATGTCTTTGCCACTTATCAACTCTTAATTAAAAATATGACATCAACTTGAACTTATTTTAATTTTTAAACTATTGTATTTCACTCAGATTTATGTATCTTTTGTTTTGTATTACTTATTTCTTCGTTGATTTGTATTTAAATTATATTACCGAAATTTTTTGTGTTTATTTTGTCTAATAAAAGTATGATTTGAGTTAATATAATTTTTTCAAAAAAAAAAAATTGTAGATAATATTTAGTATAATATAAGTAGATTCGTGTATTTTATTTTTAATATTTTATTTTACTATTATTAATAAAACTTAATAATTATTAATTAATTAATTAATTGCTTTAAATGAATATTAATTTAGTCTATTATTAAGGTTGAATAGCACTTTGAATAGACAAATCAATGCCTTTAATGTTAGATAATTTTTTGACATGTTAAAATATTCGTCTCAATTAAGAATGCGACATACGCATCTTTCTGAGACATTTAAAATTCATGGATGCAATAATGCATCTTGGAAAACATTTTTCAAAAAAAAAATATTTCACTGATTTATTTAATATAAGATAATAGACTAGTTTTCGGTATAATTAAAATGAACGAATTTAGGTCTTAACACAATTTATCAAAATAGTTTAAGTTAAGATAAGTCAATAAAGCGACCTGCTTGAACCACGGGACTCGAGGGGTGCCTCACACCTTCCCCTCGGTCAACAGAATTCCTCACCCGGTCTTTCGATTTTTGCAAACTAATAAAAAGAGTCATTTCCTTTTGATTAGGGATTCAAAAAGGTGACTTGGAACATCATAACTCAATTTCAAGTGACGACTCTATAAATAAAATAATCCTTATTCAATATCGTCACTTTAATTCAAAAAATCCTTCGACCTCGATTCAAAAGGTGTGACAAATTGGACCAAGAATTTCTGTACCAAGTTTCTTGAAGACACACTTACCATAAAGGAATTGTTATCTGATAGTAAAATGTACATTGAGCCTAATTAGGTCGTGAGGAAAGGATTGCCAAGACCGGACTTGGCCCCTCTCCATTTTCACTCTCTCCATTTTTCTCAAATTTCTATCTTGATTGGTGACATATGACATATTTCAAAATAAATGGCTAAGATTTAGTTATTCTAAAATACAACTCTAACTATAGTTTAGATAATAATTACATTATATATTTAGTTCAAAAAACTATTGTAATTCCACAATTTTAGCAACATGTCCATAAATAAAGCAACAAAATATTTTTTTCTTCCTATCTTTTAGAATTTCATCTTTTAATTTCTTTATCAATTGATTTTTTTTTAATTATTAGTTTTTTTAAAACTTTTTGTTTAACAATTAGCTATTTTATTTTCTTTAAAATAGGTGAAATAAAGTAAGAGAAATAATCTGCTCTTCTATTATAGATTAATTTTTTATCACCTTTTTTGGAACTTTTTCTTAAAAATTAGATATTTAGTTTCTTTAAAATAAGTGAAACAAAATAGGGAGAAAATGAGAGAAAGCTCTCGTATTCTAAATTATTTTATTTTTTTTGAAACGTTTTCTTTATCTATTTTATTTTCTTTAAAATAGGTGAAATAAAATAGAACTTGTAGACTCTCCTATTTTTTAAAAATATAAAATAATTAGCAATTATTAAAGAGAAAGTTTCCAAAATGGGATAAAAAAATTAATTTAAATAGAAATTAAAACATGGACCATGCAAATGAAAAATAATTTAGGAAGAAAAGACTTTTTGTTGCTAAATTTATGGACAAGATAATATGTTGCTAAAATTTTAGAATTATAATAATTATTTAAACTAAATATATAATATATTTATTATCTAAGTCATGGTTAGCGATTTACTTTAGATTAATTAAATCTTACCCATTCAATTTAAACTACGCCATATGTCACCAATAAGATAAGAGCTTAAGGAAATGGAGAGAGTGAAAATGGAGAGGAGCCGGATCCCCAAGACCATATAAGCAGACTAAAGATTCTAAATATCCATCAATGTGGGACTCAACACTCGCACCCACACCCAAAACATGGACATCTGAAGCATGACCAATATAAGATGGGGCCTAGAATAGGATGAAATAACAAATTGGGTTGGGCACATGACCCTCATAGATGATGAATATAAGATGGGGGCCTAAAATAGACATTTGAGCATAACTCAATCCCAAAGCCAATTCAAAAATGGAGATTTTCAAGATCATATAAAGAAATCGAAGACCCTAAATGCTTACTTCGATAAAAAATTCTAAACCCCTATCAAGAACTACATAACACATTACTACAAGAGAGGACTTGATGGCACCTCTGCACTATCACATTTCAAGTTGCATAAATGAAGCCTAGAGAATTACTTGTCATTGTCCTAATCATTGGGGACTTACTTCAATAGTTCCATGATTAAATGTTTGTAAATGGACTATTGAAGATGGAATGTATGGCAGGTAGTTATAAGTTGTAGATCATACTATCCCTCTTTATAAGTCTTTTTTGAGGAAAAAGGGTCAAAGTTTGGAAGAAATTTTCATATACTGTGTATTTTCATTTAGTTGATTAGTTCATTGATATTTATTTCAAATTTGCTTTCATTCCACTATAAAGGCCAGTTGGTGCACTAAAACTCTCTATAGCATTTAAGAAAGCGTTGGGTTTATTGTACGCAGGGGTGGCAAATGGGTTGATCGGATCGAATTTGAATTGATGAATATGGATTGAACTTAAATGAATTGGATTGCAATTCACTCATATAATATATAGGTAAATATCAATTTGATCAAATATGGACCGGATAAAAATAGTTTCAACCCACTTTTAACTCATAAAGCCAAAAATTTAGAACTTCTATGTACATATCAATTTGATTTTTTTATCCCCAACTCCTCCCCCCCAAAAGATTTTTTTTCAAAAAGGAAAAATTTAAGAAATTAAAAAAAAATTGCACCCCCACCCTACCCCGAAAAAATGTTTTTTCAAAAAATGATTTTTTTTTTTATAAAAAAAAAAAAAAACCAAAAAATTAGAAAAGAATTGCATCCCCCCACCCCAACCCCAAAAAAAAATATTCAAAAAATATTTTAAAAAAAAAAAGAAAAAAAATTGCACGCCCAACCCACCCATTCCCACTCCCCAATTCTCTTTTAAATCAAATGAATTTATAAA
>NW_025875898.1:0-1169 GCF_002878395.1 Capsicum annuum
GTTCAAATCACTTTCTAAGGGTCTTCACACTTTTATATATATTAGAATAGTGTACGTGCATTGCACGTGTATCAAACATTTTTTAAAGAATAAACGTATATATAAAATATATTAGTTGTACATGTGTTATCTTTAAACCGCTTAAAAAAAGTAATTTCTTATACTATTTCTTTGAACACATTAAATGAAAATTCAATGAATAAATCGCCTAACATCACAAGAATTATCAAAAAACCATCATCTATGTAAACTCATCGAATCGCCTAACGTGCCTTTGATTTTTTGTATGCATCAATTTATCTAAAACAAAGCTAAATCAAATTTAACACACGCAAAACTCTTCAGTTAAAATAAAACCAATGTGAATTCTTATCATGTTATACCTTTTAATTAAGAATAAGCGTATATATTGATTGTTTGTATGGTATTTTATTAAGTAAAAAAAATTTTTTAAAAATAATGCAAGATTTTCAGCGTAAAAAAGTGTAGTTGATTAAAAAAGATGTTGTTGTCTTATTTGCTAATTCAAAAAGTATGTTGTTTTTATAATGAGTTATTTTTATTCTTAGAATTCTACATATTTGTAATTTGCATACCGATACTGATTTCATCATCATTCAAACAACTTCACTTCCCACATACATTTTTTGTTTTTGTTCTATTCCAATTGTTTCAATCATATTCTAGTTTTTTTTTTCACTAAATCCCCAATGAATTAGATATTTATGTACTTATTAATAATAACAAAAAAATTATTTCACTCGTAATGAGATGGTTTATAAAAATTTGAAATATATAATTTAATTTATAATATAAATTGTAAAGTTTATTTTTAGAAAATTATGATGTTTTGCATAATTATTGAAAATCAGAATTTTGGGGTTGTTGAGATACACAATTTGCTCAATTTAAATAAAATATATTTTTTCTTTCCAAAGATACATAATTAGCTTTTGATTCAGTTTTATTCAATTTTAGTTAAGTTGAGATATATAATACATCTAGCAAGGATATATCTTTTTCTTTGTAAAGATACATAATTAGCTTTTGTTATATTTTTTTTTTTTAGTTTTGCATTTGACAATATACATAATTAGCTCTTGATATATCCAATGAAGATATATAACTAACTGAGATATTTTTAATTATTTTCTAAGGAAGGGAATTTG
>NW_025875899.1:0-1531 GCF_002878395.1 Capsicum annuum
AGAAATAGCTAAATGATTTTGATGTTAAACCTTAATGTGGAGGAACCTAAATTCAGAGCCATCAGATAGACCATGCCTGTACATTTCTTCTTCGAGCCCAAAAACATTGGGGAAAGTTGCAGAGGTGTCAAAATTGCCCTGGCTATGGTAGTTGCTTTTTATGTTAATAATATCCTACAGTCTACTGTCGCTCTGAAAGCTATCAGAATATCAATCCTGAGTGACAAACCCAAGCCAACAATAATCTTGGTAGGAGCTAACATGCATGGACAAAGACCATGTATCTTTTCAAATGGAGCTACCTATAACATAGAATGAATCAAAATCAGACATAAGGCTCCAATCAGAAGATAAATGACTTTTTCAAAAAAAATAATTACGTATATGCAACTAAGATTGATTAAAAGGAGATCCATATCTTTGAATATCAAGCAGAATCAACAAGTTCATAGTTATACAACTCCCTTAGGAAATACACATGAGCAATATGTCTTTGCCGTATCCCATAGTCATTCAACTCTAATTCATCCTGATCTTCTCCAGAATCTATAGAAATTACAAAGTCCGAAATTTCAATTGCAAAAGCGTCATCAAGTATATAATGCAATTAAAGACGCATAAGCCTTTCAGAACTAAGTACCAAAGTAATTTTAAAGGCAAGAAAACTGACATATGCTAATTTCATACAACCCCACCCTAAAACAAATTAAAGTACAATAATTGAGAATTTTACTAAACAACTTTAAGATATATACAACTAAGAAAATTCAACTTTACGTGAGTCGGCATCTTTTGAAACCTAACTCTTTATCTTTATGAGTAGAGAAACTCGACTTTACCTATGTTGGGCATGAGGTAAAAAATAATAAGCCAAAATTTTTGTTAAAAGAAAAATAATATTTTTTTAAACTATTTTTATTTTAATTGGCATGCACTGTGTAGTATTACTCCCGCACCTGGAGCTGCTAAATTTGAACTGCTGAACATGTGCATCAACCTGCTTAACGTCCACATTAGAATAATCTCTGGAAAAACATACAAAAAGGGAAAAGGACCAATAAATTTTAGCAATATACAAGTCAATAGCAGTACCTACCTCCAAGAATTTCTTGATGTATTATCACCTATTCTTTCTCTTGTACTTTAGGTTTATAAAGATATAAAATACTGTATGAAAATTATGATAGAATAATACCATAGCAAAAACATCAAAAAGACACTATAACTCAAACGTAAGTGATAAACATCACCATCATCTATCTTAACTTTCTTTTTTGTGTGTTTTTAGAGCCACGTAGCTAATGTGTATATAGAGTAATTAGATAGCACCTGAAATAAAAAGAATCAAAATCAAGAATGCTAAAATTTTGAAATCCTTTGAATGTCTCATTCTCAATTTTTTTAAATTCTCTCTTATTTCTTATTTTTTCATCGATGAATATGCTTCTGAAAACTTGTATAACTATGCTACAAAACCTACAACCTAGGAGTCCTTATTTATTCATGCTACTTATTCTCAAATTTATTCATC
>NW_025875900.1:0-2110 GCF_002878395.1 Capsicum annuum
TATAAGAGATCTACTTATCCTCCCATATAGAGCCTCAAATGGAGCCATCTGAATGATAGAATGATACATGTTACTATAGGAAAACTCTATTAATGACAAGTGATCATCCTAATTAACCCTAAAATTGATAAAACGTGCTCTCAATATGTCCTCTAGGATTTGAATGGTCCGTTTTGCCTGACGATCTGTCTGAGGGTGAAAGGTTGTACTGAGACAAACTTAGGTACCAAGAACCTTCTGAAATTCTTTCTATAAGTGAGAGGTAAAATGAGTACCTCTATCTAAAGTAACAGACAATAGAACTCCATACAACCTAACAAACACTCTAATATAGAGTTTGGCATAGTCCTCAGCATAATGAGAAGTATGGACTGGTAAGAAATGGGATGATTTTGTCACCCTATCCACACTGACCAAAATCAAATCATGCTGACGATAAGTATGAGGCAAACCAGTCACAAAGTCCATGTTCACCTCCTCCTACTTCCAAGTGGGGATGCTGAACTCTTATATAGTACCATGAGGCTTTTGGTGCTCGATCTTAACCTGCTGACAATTAGAGCTCTTTGTTATCAACTCTGCAATATCCCTCTTCATACCATTCCACAAATAGATTTCCTAAAAATTGTAGTAAATCTTCGTGCCCTCTGGATAAATAGAATAGCATGCACCATGCACTTCCACAAGGATTCGCTATCTTGAACTATCTACAAACGACACATACAATCTACCTTGTCAACGCAAAACCCCATCTCCTCCTTGGGAGAAAACCATTATTTTCTAATCTCTGTTTGACTCTCTCAACTTACCAAACTAGAATCCCTATCCAGCTTTTCTTTGACTTCTGCAACCAAAGAAGATTCTGAACTATTCTGCACCCATACACTAACCTTAGATGAATCAACCAAACATACACCTAATCAAGTAAGATAATAAACTTCCTAAAGTAGCTTCTTCTTATCTTCCTCAACATGCGCAACACTAACCATCGACAGTATACTCATAGGATCTGCCACTACATTGGCCTTTCCCGTATGATAAAGAACATTTAAATCATAATCTTTCAATAATTCTAGACACTTTCTATAACAAAAATTCAAATTGTTTTGTGAAAATACATACTAAAAGCTTTTGTGATCCATGAACAATCAACATGCTCCCCATAGAAATAGTACCTTCAAATCTTCAAGGCAAACACAATAGCTGCTAACTAAATGCCATGGGTAGGGTAATTCTTCTCATAAGGCTTGAGATGACTAGAGGTATAGGCTATAACTGTTCCTTTCTATATGAAACACACCCCTAACCAACTCTTGAAGCATCACAATATACAACAAACCTATCTGAACATTTGGTTGTGTCAAAACTTGGCTGAGGTGAGTCGAGTCTTCAACTCCTGAAAATATTTCTCACAAGACTCTAACCACTGAAACTAGACATTCTTCTGAGTCAATCAGGACATAGTGGATGCAATAGATAAAAACCCTTCAACAAACCATCGGTAATAGCCAGCCAAAACCAAGAAACTCTTAATATCTAAAAGAGAGATGGGTCTGGGCTAGTTTCGTACCGCTTTGGTCTTTTGAAGATCAAATCTAATGCCATCACTTGATATAATATGGACAAGGAAAACTACTAATCTTAGAAAAAATTTGAACTTACAGAATTTGGCAAATAATTGGTGGGCTCTAAGAGTTTGTTATATGATTCAGGGGTGGTCTGCATGATCATTTTCATTGTGGGAGTAGACCAGAATGTCATAGATGAAGACTATGATGAACATGTCCAAATACTACTTGAACACTCAGTTTATCAAGTCCATAAAGGCTACTCAGGAGTTTGTTAGACCAAAGGACATGACTTGAAACTTGAAGTGGCTATACTGAGTTTTTAAAGCTATTTTTAAAATCTCACATTCTCTGGCTCTGAGCTGATGATGGTCGAATCTGAGTTCTATCTTAGAGAAATAACTGGCATCCTGAAGTTAGTCAAAAAAGTCATCAATTCTAGGAAGTAGGTACTAATTCTTGATGGTGACTTTGTTCAATGAATGGTAATTGATACACGTTCTAAGAGAACCATCTTTCGTTTGCACGAAGAGGATGTGAGC
>NW_025875901.1:0-1907 GCF_002878395.1 Capsicum annuum
TGTTGGGTTTAAGTCCCATCAATTTATGCATAAGATGCCTTTATATGGGTAAGACGTTGAGTTTGAATCTCAATGCACCATATTGATGATATTACGATGGCTAAGGCAAAATAATGGATGTTTGATGAAAAGTCATAAAATTTGACCCATTTAATATGCTCCATTCCATGAAGTGAATGTGGTAGGAATATATGATAAGTCTGAAATATGACAACTTACTTCATTCTTGAGGTGTATATGGTAGCAGTGCATAATATGTCTGAAAGAAAACAAGTGATTGAATACACGAATATACGCGTGAAGGGACAATATGATTCAAAAGTGATGATATTTTTGCACGCGTATTATGATCATAAGATATGTTAGAGAAAAATTTTCTAGATCATATGTATGCCTTGATTTACTCCTGAAGTAGCAATATCATGACAGAGGTTATTAGCTATCAAAATTTGATAGGCTTAAGGCACGATTATATTCCATTCCTGGGGAATGAGGATTTAGATTGTTTCAATACAAACGTGCACTTGATTGTGATGGTATCACAACTCACCTTCGAAAGAGGCAGAATAACTGAGAAGAATAATTTTAAAATCTACTTCTAAAGTAGTAAATCTGAAATTTATTCATGTAATAGTAAATATGAAATTTACTAAAGAAAAAAAAATACATTTCATGGTAAACTTGGAGTTTACTAATATAAAAGTTCATAAGTTGACATGAACTATTGGGACATCCCATAGATGTGCATATTAAGTATTAAATACATATTGAAGAATTCAAAAATTCTTCTTGAGCTTTTAATGTTGCTTATTCTCGTGATAAGTTGATTAGACCAACTAATTTTGGATTGGATCCCTTAAAATCTGAAAAGTATAAAAGGTGAATAAGGGTCCGTTCACCTATCATGTGATATGTTAAAAAGATGCATCAATAAGATGATCACATGTACATTTATGGTCAACCTACATTTGACATTCATAAAGTTGTTCAATATAAATTAAGCATAATTTTCAAATTGTGTAATCAAGATAATTCATCTTGATGATGATGGTTTAGCATTGAATGCCTTCAATAAATAGCTAAACCATCGCTAATGAGAACAAAGCTTCATGTGTAGGTCTGAAATATGATATGTTGCATATAATAATACTTGTATGCATTAGATCAATAAATTATGATTATTTCTTCCCCCTCAATTGGTTCAAGGTCATGAACCAACTGTTCTATCTAATAATTTTGATATGCGGTATACGACTAATGAATATACCATGATACATAAAGATGGATTCCTCAAAGAAGTAGAGGATGTATATTAGTTTTTCTAACATAAGGGGGAGATTATAAGCGTTATGAAATATGTTAGGAATTATCACCAGATCCTCATCCAAAAGATAATTCAAGTCAAATGCCGAAAGCATCTCATATTAAGCGCAAGTGCTCTTATTTTGTGTTCCTAAAGGACAAAATCTATGCATGTGTGAAGCGTGGTAGACTAATCGGTTCCAAATGAAAGTCCTTGAAAAATAAGGAGCAAATAATCATAATAAGAAGGCATCTTTTGAAGAGACTACGACATAACACTTCATGAAACCTTATGATAGGTTCAGGTACCTGAAAATAATGAAGTGAGATATCTCAAAACATTATGTCACATTGCGAACTGATACAAAATGATAAACCGTCGATGATATCTTTGATACAATATTAGCACAATATTGTAAAGGATTATAAGGATCCAAATTCTACGTTTATTTAAGCATGCTAATGTAGAAACATTAGCAAGTGACATGAAATGATGCATTTTGGTAAGCGTAAAACTTATTTGATTTGCAGTCCAAATACTTGAAGGTGTCACTCATGAAATGTTGAATATTGTCACTTGACAAACTTATGTGAAAAACTTTCAA
>NW_025875902.1:0-1259 GCF_002878395.1 Capsicum annuum
GAAATTCTTTTAAAAGCTTTTCTGTAAAGATTACTCTTTTCTGTAGGAAGGTTTTTTTGATATACATAAACCATGTGAGCTATCATGGAGTCCAACGTCTATTTCCCCTAAGTGAAAAAACTCACGTTGGGAAGAGGTGCCATACTCTTGCCAGAGAGTATAACCCGAGCTAAGTGATCACTATCTATCATCAATATAGAAATGGGAATAATCTGAATCTGTACCTACATTGGCTCGTAGTTTTGGGAAAGTAGGATGTGCTAAACCACACTTTTCGCTCGGTGCTTAATATTACTCCCTTTAATCTGTATGCTAATTTTGTAGAAAATCCACTTTAAAACTAGCATAAGGGTTTATAATGAAAATCAGTTATGCATCTATCTATTTTAAGCTATAATCAAAACTAATTTATTTTTTATAAACTGTAATTAAAACTGTAAAGTGGATTCCATATCTAAGTTGTGGATCAAAAGATCAAATCTTGTTCAAATCTGAATGTAAGCTAGTCACAGGATGTTTAAAAGCAAAATCTTGAAATATCAATACTCAAACTAGGGGCTTAAAATCCCATGCTTTAAACTCATGTCAAATCATCATAAAGTTCATGCCTAATAATTAAACTTTTAAAATACTTTATCAATTCTAGTCAAGATAATGAAATTCAAATTCTCAATATGTGAAATCAAGTCTCATGCATAAACATGTGAAAGTAGATATGCAATTCAACACTTAGATTACTTGTAACTTCATAAGCTTGAAGTAATGATAATTGGGTATAAATATTGAATTGAAATTCATGTAAATTCAACTTTTAAAACTCTTTTTGGGCACAAGGATGAAAGAAGTATCCTTGTTCATAACTCAACATACCTTTATTGATGAAAAATTTGCGAAATGATTGAATCTTTAAGCTTGAATTCCTTGCTTTCTTGTGAAAAACACTTGAATCTTGTTCTTGAGAATGGAAGAGGGATTTTGAGTTAATTACTGATTACTTAGGGTTAAGAGAGAGGATTTTATGCATTTAATATCTCATAAAAACATTTTGAAGTGATTCGAGACGGTTTTGGGGTGTGAAATGACTTCAACACCCTTGATCTAGGTCAAAACAGAGTGTTTTTGGAACTTGGCAATGACTTATGTGACGCCTAGTCAATCGCCCAAGAAAATGTGGGCGTTGCCTTGTCAATCACCTAAGTTTGGTTGGGTGGTGCCTAACCAATCACATACCCTTACTGCCTCTCATGAAAATAGGCATA
>NW_025875903.1:0-1882 GCF_002878395.1 Capsicum annuum
AGGATTACATCCCGTGTTTGGATGGGTTTGGGGCCATGGGAAATGTCCAATTTGACCATGAAATTTAAAATCCGAGACTGGAACGCCGTAAAAGACTTCACCGCGACATGCTGGAAATCGCGGTGAGCTACAGGAGTTGACAATTGTCAATTCAAGGCTCATCGCGATGCGGTGGCTAGTCCATCGGGAACCCTGACTCTAAAAATGGTCTAACTTCTTCAACGAGTGTCCGTTTTAGGAGAATTTGGTATCGATGGAAAGCTAATTCGAAGATATTTCATTTGATATATAGTAGGCCACCCATTTCATTATATACAAGGAGCTATGGTCGATTCAAGTTGACTCAAGTTTCGACACTCACTAAAACTCGAACGATAGGAAAGCTTTTAACTTGTCCTTGAGTTAGGGGACCTTTATGATCTCAATTCATGCTCAAATAGGTTACCGGACCACATACTTGATTAATATGGAAAATTTGCATAGGATTTATGGATTTTGGATCATCTACGCATAGAAATGACGATTTTCATTCTAGCCCAAACACGGGGCGTTATAATATCTCCCCCTTATGATCATTCATCCCCGAATAATGGGTAGGAATGTTGAAGCTTAAAGGTATGGAATAACATGGACCTTATGTGTCTTGTAAGAAAGGATATAACTGATCTGAAACATTTAAACTTCTATCATGAAACTGAATTCTAAGCTGACTTGACTTCACTTACTTTAAGGGGCTAATTCATACTGAGAGTTTAAGATTCACTTGAATTGTTCATGATCAAATCATACATATTGACTGAGAATTGATAACCTATGCAAGTATAAATCATGTGGCAACATGTCTAAGATCGCACCACGTTACTGTACTGCCTGAGCTAAAATACTTGGAAACATTTGAAGTTATGCTCTTCATTCTTATGAACCGTGTCATGACTAAGTAGTTGAATCTGAAATATGATGCTTTGACTAAACTGAATTTGCAACTTACATGGATGAAATAGATTATCTCTTAGGATGGTCATACGCTTGAGACTTCGGATAGTAGGACTGGGTGAAAAGGTGGAAAACTACAGTAACTTGTCTATCCCACTATTCAAATGAATTACTGGATTTACAGACTGAATTATGCTGGACCCTCATACTTAACTGGAGTATCTCATTCAACATTCTTACTAAAGAAGTCATAGTAGCGTAAGGGAACAAAGAATCTTGGGCACTAGTTACACAAGACATCCAACTAAGGAATCACAACAATGACACTTCCCTATAGCATGGAATATAGATATATAACTTATAAATTAGGATAAAACTACCAGGCCTTAGGCAATACAACTTCTTACTTTCAAGCTGAGCGCACTTCTCGAATACTCCCTTAACTATATTATTCCTTTTAAATACCATACTCGTTGATTCAAATTTTACTCCTCATATGGGCATTGGTAAATCTTTCTACTAATGCCTAGAGTAACATAAGTCCTCTCACCTTGATCAAGCCT
Organism: Capsicum annuum; assembly: GCF_002878395.1. Taxonomy (NCBI): domain Eukaryota; kingdom Viridiplantae; phylum Streptophyta; class Magnoliopsida; order Solanales; family Solanaceae; genus Capsicum; species Capsicum annuum. The sequence goes on from NW_025875903.1 coordinate 1,497, forward strand.
AACTTCAAATCACAAAATACAACATGCCACACCACGATAATGGTCCAAACCATATGATTCAATCTTCTATACCCTTTTTAAAGATCGTACCCTAAACATAACATGCCTTACTACTTTAATGACTAACTCTGATCTCTTACTATGGATTCACTAGCGCATATTGCATTCCTCCACTTAAATCTTAACACGTCATTTCAGCCTATCTTTATAACCACATATAAACTCCAAGGCAAACACCCATAAGGAAATACTTCACATATTCTCTAATCCACTGTCAACATAACTCCCACGCGCTACCCCAAGAACATATACACACAAATTTCCACTAATCATCACATCTATCAAAGACTTGGCCCCAGATCCTAGTTCACACTTATGGCCTTGTC
>NW_025875904.1:0-1049 GCF_002878395.1 Capsicum annuum
TGATACACTCTACCAAGCGACCGTGGTTGAACCACGAGATCGAGGGGTGCCTAACACCTTCCCCTCGGTCAACAGAATTCCTTAGCCGGAGTCTCTATTTGCAAACCAGTTTAAGAGTCAAATGGTTTTGAAAAGGATTTTTTAAAGGTGACTTGGCATACCGGATTATGTCAAGTGGCAACTCTGGATAAAAAATGTAAATAATCCTTTTTCGAAACAAATTTTCATTTCTTGTCACTTAAATAATAAAACCCTTTTGGACTTTAAACTAAAATCTCTTTTTTGGAGTACGTAAAAAAGGGGGGTGTGACAGCTCTGGCGACTCCACTGGAGAAAAGGTTGAGAATTCGAGCTATTTTTAGTGTCGTATCGGCTTTGTTTGGCATTACAAGTGTATAAGCATTGTTTGTGGTTATTGTTTATGTTATTTTCACTTTTGTGCATTTTCGTGCTCTTTGTTTATAATATTTATCCTATGTGTTACCGCTTTATATCTATCATCATGAGTCCACCCCCGGCCTTCTTTCTGCAACAAGTCCGTAGTACACGTGTTGTACACAACCTCTAGTTGGGTCACCCTTATTTTAGAGGGGGAGCCATCGGTGTTATGGAGTAGGTGGAAAGCAAAGCAGCCACTATCGACCATACGCTCCCCCGAACAGCCTTGTTAGTGAACCACAACGTAGGTCAGCCTTTAGGTCATGCTTATGTGCATCATACGGAGACCTAGCGGGACCCACATGGCTCTTTGTAGGAGACTCCCTTCTAAATCATCCCTACGTGCTAACTGTTGCATTTTTAAGGGTAACTTAGTCATTTGACGGACTGATTTTTGACAAAAAAAATTTAAGGAGTAAGGTGCGTAGGCAAAAACGAAAAAGAAAAAAATAGAAAAAAAAAAGTGAGTCGAAAAGAATGAATCACAAGGAGTGGCGTAGTTTATTTTAGAATTCTTTATGGCTTTTGTTCTTCACAATCCAAAAACTCAAAAAAGATTTTCTACGTTTTACATTTGTCTTCTCAAAGTACCATAAATTCAAAAAAAAAAG